>NC_139823.1:16289584-16389584 GCF_963457635.1 Microchirus variegatus
AAAAGTACCATAATTACAACCCCCCACCACCACATTTTTTTAAAACACTTTATTTTTAAGCAAATCACTCTTAATGACTGATTCATTTAACTTTACCTTACTGGGAACAGTGTGGATGTGTTTTAAGAGCTGGAGAATCCACTGTATAATATGACAAATATAGTTCTTTTAACTTAATTCATTCAGTAATTTAGTGAAATACATAGATAATTTGGTGCGGTTCATGTGTTTTCCTTTAAAAACATTCACCAAAAAATAAAAATAAATGATTGTATAGAGGGAAAAAGCGGAAAGGAAAGTGTCAAAGTAAAGCAAAAGTGCTTGTTTTGATATGAAATACCTCACAACTGTGAATTAAAACGGGGGAAAAAATGCTGACATTGAGCATTTTATAATGTATTATTCCACATCTGTGTATATTTTCATAGTAGCATGATATGAAGTGATGGTTTTGTCAAAAAATACCCGTTTAAAAGCGTCCTCGCGCGTTACGTAACAAAGTGATATCGACGTGCGAATCTTCATCACACGTGAAAACCCACGTGACTGAGTCTGAGTCTGAGTCTGGAGAGAGAAACTCGCTCCGGGTTCAAAGACGTGTGCGATAACCGTGAGTGACTCAGCGTCAGAGCGCCGCGACTGCTGCTGCTGCTGCTGCTGCTGTTGATGATGATGATGATGATATGCAAACGCTGGTGCGACACACACACACACACACACACACACACACACACACACACACACACACACAGTATTCGTACTCGTGGAGCTTGTGTGGTCACGTTCGTCGGCCCCGACGGAAGTCTTGATTCATGCGGGTATTATGCACGCCGGACGCTTATGGCACCGCTCCCTGTTGCCGTGCAGTCAGGCCCATTTGTTTGGAAATGGCTTTACATACATCTTGGAGATGACTCCTCCCCCCCCCCTCCTCCCCTCCCCTCCCCTCCCACCCCCTCCTTTCCCTTTCCTGGACTTAGAACACACACAGCTTCAACAGTGGACACTTAGATGATGTAATCTACACTCGCTCATTTTAAATAAACACAATTTAAATTTTTTATATCTGATATTTACTCCTTTTTTTTTTTAACCCTTAGTGCTCACACGGACACAGATCTGTGCCGCAGGTGCACCCGTGGAGGTAATAATACACAACTCCTTATATGGACTTCCTGGACACTTCCTGTGTGTGTGTGTGTGTTTATAAGTCACATAATCAGGCTTTAAAACATGTTAAAATTTATGATTCATTTGATAATCGAACTTAGAGCAATGATGTGACAAAAATAGACGGTTTTTTTCGCAAATGTAATCCCGATTTTAAACATGTTTTGTTTTTTTTGATGAAAAAAAAAAAAGGATATAAGACAGTCTATATTGCACATTCTCTGTATTATAAAAGTAGTTAATATTTTATTTCTTACCTTCATCAGTGTCACAGAATTTGGCTCCCGCTTCAGTTCTCGAAATCCATTCCAGTATCAGATACAAAGTCCAGGTCCAGGATCGCTGAAAAACAACAAGATTCTTTATTAATATTATTATTAATTATTGTTTTTTGTTCTTTTAAGCTAGGACACAGCAGAGTTTTCTGATATATCCTCATGTTTAGATTGGAGGCTAACATTTCCTTAGCATTTCCTGCCCTCGGTCCATTATACGCAGGTGCAACAGGTCTTGTTACAGATAACCCCGGACTGTGCACAAACTATGCCGCGACCTTCACATGACACAGCAGCGACGTCGTCCGAATACAAACCAAAACACAAGGTTTTTGTGCTAACTCATCGCGCTGTTTCAACTTCACACTGAAAACTTTGTCCTGTCCTTTTAAAAAAACAACAACAACAACACATTTGACAGACACTTGTGGTGTCTTGGAGGCGTGCTGTGAATCTCAGAGAAAGTCGGCCATTTTGAAATTGCACGTCATTAGCATGTTTGCTAGCGACGCGCGGCTAAATTAGCCTCCGGGTTGACTGTCGGGCAGCTGTCCTGAGTGAGTGAGTTGAGTTCATTCTTCTTCTTCCTCCTCTTCCACCACCATGCAAATAACATATTTACAAATTCACGTTAAATTATGGACGAGCGGTTTCTTCTTGATGCGCCGGTTGTTGCAGCATGCGCTAGTCATTAAAACATTTATACGTGACCCTTTTTCACTCTCTCAACTTCAACAACCGTCTTCGCAGAGACACCTGATTACTGGTTCTTATGCGCACACACACACACACACACACACACACACACACACACACACAGCCTCACAGAACTCCTTCCTCCTCCTTCTCCGAGGCCTTGCGTGAGCGCTCGAGCTAGCAGCAGCAGCAGCAGCAGCAGCAGCATCACAAAAGCATGCTTTGAGGGTCGAGGAGGAGGAGGGATTGTACACTGCTGCCCACCGACCCGTCTCACCATCAGGCCTCAAAGTGAGAGGCTACAAACACGGCTATAAGAGGCAGAGCATGCATGCATGCATGCATGTCATTCCACTAAAACCATCCTCTCTCTCTTTCTGCTTTTTATTTATTGTAATTTAAAGGTACAATATGTAGTATTTATGGGTTATATAACCCAAAATCCACTCTTTTATACATATTATGTGCTCCTGCATTGTCTAGTCGCTGTATAATAGTTTTTGTTTCATTTTCGTAGTGTTTCAAAAAGTCATGTAAAATAACACGGTCGAGGGCCGCGGTTGCATAGCCACTGTTAGCAGCGAGACGCCATGTTTCTACGGGAGCCTGTAAGGACAAACGCGAGAGAACAAATCAACGGCGCTTTACTTGTAGCGGAAGTCCCGCCTCCTCTCTCTCCGCTTCGTCTGCTACGGCCGCGGTAGCTCCGCCCTCTCCCTCGCCTCACGAACCTCATCTGCTGACACGGAGAAAGACGACGAGGACGACATTTGACCGGCTGAGGACACCGTAGCGCTCAGGGAAGGGAGGGGGTGAGCAGAGGAGCAGTTCTTTGTTGTAAATTTCAGCCTCTCCTCTAGATGGCACTATAAACTACTTACTTCACCTTTAAAGGTGCATTATGTAATAAATCTAAAGCAACTGGTCATAAAATCCTCCTAATATGTCACAGAGACTCAGGAATAATGTTCATATAACAAACTGAACTCACCAACAACAACAGTACAGACAAAATATTTGCATTAAAAAAAAATATTTTGCAGACTGCAAATCATGTTTATGTTTTGAAATCATGTTTTGGCTTCATGTGGCGCCACCTACCGCCGTCTACCAATCATCGCAGTCAGTAGAGCCTAGGCTGCCGAGCAACCACGGTTTGCCAGTTACTTCAGAAAAAAATGAAACCTAAAAGACCTCGGTATTTTGAATTTGAGTGTAGTAACCGTTTTTGGCCACATTCTTACATATGGCGCCTTTAACCCACGGAGGAATCGTTAGCTCGTACAGAGAATTAGCGTTTCAAAGAGGAACGAAGAGAAAACAATACAACTTTGTCATTCGACCACGTTGGGAAATGGTGTCAGCGCGGACTGTCGAGTCAAATGTGGCTCATTCCAGGAAAAGACGTGTGTGTGTGAACATGTGTCCTGAATACACACTTATTTGTGTGTCTCCTCCATTTGTTGCCTGCATTTCTGCATTTGGCAGTGTGTGTGTGTGTGTGTGTGTGTGTGTCCCCCCCCCCCCCCCCCCCCAAAAAAAAAGAAATATGAATAACAGGATTTGTTTTTAGCCAAGCAGGATCACATTAACTCCCGATCCGTCTGAGGTTTTATTTAAGCCGGGTTTTTTTGTTTTTTTTTACCCCTGTCATGATATAAATAGTACTTTTGTCTTTTCACACTGCCTGCGAGGTAGTGTCACATCCAACACGTCATGTGTCGTCAGTTTGGGACAAAACACGTTCTTCTTGACTTTTTTTTTTGCGTCGGGCGGCAACATATGGCGACACACACACACTCATATACACACTTATTAATATACGTTGCTGCTCGTGTGGAGGTTCTCTTGTTCTCTAACAGGAGACTCATAGCTTGTATTATGTATTTTTTTTTTCTCCACAGCTTCCAAATCAAGGTCTTCCACAAGGGGGGGGGGGGGGTGGGGGGAGACTCCTCCTCTGTACGACTGAACTTGAGATAATGCGGGGTGTCATGTAAAATGAAATTACATGCAGCACCAGCACTAGCATCGCTCTCTCTCTCTCTCTCTCTCTCGTCTTGTTATTCTCAGACCGTAACCTTCATATTGTAGGTGTGAGACGAAAGCTTAGCAAAGCATGGCCAATTCTCAGCTGTTACGCCTCTGGCTGTGTGTGTGTGTGTGTGTGTGTGTGTGTGTGTGTGTGTGTGTGTGTGTGTGCGCGTGTGTGATTTAGAATTCTCTGTTTGTCGTAGACCCTTTTTTTGGATTACACAAATCCGGAATTGTCGGAGAAAACTCAGAGTTTAGCCCACATTTCTGTTACATAACGGCTGCTCTCTGAGTGTGTGTGTGTGTGTGTGTGTGTGAGACTGTGTTTCTGGGAATCTCCAGTGCGTTTGAATAAAACACGCCCACAGGAGTCCATGTCACAGCTGCCGTCCATATTCGGATGTTTTTTTCTTTTTGCCACTGTATGTTTTTTTACAGAGCTCAAGTGAACTTTAGTCCGTGTTACTTTTCCTGTTTGATCATTTAAAACCAGAGTCTTTTTTCCTTCTTTTTTAACCACACAAACCACCTGTCAATCAAACGTGTAGTTAACCCTTGCTTCAAAAAAGACAAACAATCACCACTAAAGCTGGAAATTTAAGCCCAGGACATGAGGAGAAAGACATTTGTGCTGTTGTTTTGTAAGTTCGACTTTGTGTCAGATGTCATCACAACTCTCACTGAAGCAACGCAACGCTGTAAAATCCCATGTTATCTGTGTTATCAGTGAAATATAGTACACTTTTCTCAACCCATCAAATCTCTTCCTGTACTCTTACGTCCTTGTCGCTGTTTTAAACACAACAAAGAACGATTTTACAGGTGTAAACAATAACAATAACCTCACCTCACGTTTGCACCTGTAAAATCGTTCTTTGTTGTGTATATATATATACACATATATATATATAAAGTAGTAGCATGAGCTCAACTGGTGAAGTTACTTTGTCACTTAAACGTGCGCATTTTCATGGTGTAACGTTGTTTTAAATCGATTTTGAATTCAAACACGTGTGATTTTTTTTGTTAATGTTAATATTTTTAATGTGGTGTTTTCTTTGTTTCCTCTTTCAGGAAAACCACGGTGGTCCCTTGGCAGATCGCTCTTCTGAAGACACACACACACACACACTCACACACACACTTGTTTTAACATCTTAGTGAGGACACATCATTGACATGATGCATGACATAAACCTAAAAACCAGGTCTTAAACCTGAAAAAGACCATTTAATAAGGTCAAAATGTCCCCTCACAAAGACATAAATATGAGTGCACACACACACACACAAACACAGTGAATTCTTCATATGGTGTACAAACTCTGGAGGTAAGAGGCCTCATATGTGTGTGTGTGTTTGCATGTGTGTGTACCGTCTCTTTCTCCCCCAAAGCCATAGCGGACACATCGTCTCCCCAGCTTCCGTTTTCCTCTGCACGCTCGCTGCTGGAGTATTCACGCTTCAGGCTGTTTTCTTTGAGAGAGAGAGGGAGAATAAAAATATGCAAATGCTATTGTTGAAACGCAGAACGAAGAGAAAGGGTGGAGGAGGGTGGTGGAGGGAGAGTGTCTATATAAACGCTTACTGCCACCGTTGCTGCTTCTGCCTCCATCCACTGTAAGGAAGGAGAGAGAGAGAGACGGAGACAGAGAGGACTTAAAGACATCAGGGCCAGGATATTAAAAATATGCTGAAAAGCCACAATAATCTGCGTTTGAGTCGAGTCCTTCTACTGAACCTGACGGCACAAAGACTCAGAGACACGCAGCCACAAAGAGAGAGAGAGAGAGAGAGAGAGAGAGAGAAAAACATGCCAATAAAGTTTGTTTGTTTGAATGGAAACGGATGGAGACGAGGCGACATGTCACGTTCCTTCAAAAATAACGCTGGAGCTGCTGTAAATGTGCAGAAAACAACAAAAGTGCAGGTGGAACACGTTAGTGTTAGAGTGACAGGAGGAGATGGAGGCCGGGTCACTGTCACTGCTGCAAAAACACATTTAAAACATGCCGTTTTTTGTTCAAATGTCTCCCAGAGAACATTAACCTCGCAAAATGAACAGATTTACTCGTGGAAGTTTTGTAAACCGGATGATTTTTACTCTCCGACCTGCAAAAACATGCGTCCGATTTTCAAAATAAGACTTCGAAAATCATAAAAAACACATCTAATACAGCCATTATATCGCATACTGTACATAGGAGAGTGAGTTCAGGATAGAGAGAAGGAGCAAAACATGCCAATAAAGTTTGTTTGTTTGAATGGAAACGGATGGAGACGAGGCGACATGTCACGTTCCTTAAAAATAACACTGGAGCTGCTGTAAATGTGCAGAAAACAACAAAAGTGCAGGTGGAACAAGTTAGTGTTAGAGTGACGGGAAGAAGAGCAGAGGTAAATAATACAGGAAATCACTGTCACTGCTGCAAAAACACATTTATGTACAGTAAAAACACATCATGGAAGACCTGATTTTTACTCTCCTACCTGCAAAAACAACAAGAATGGCAATGTCGTTTTTGTTCAAATGTCTGCTAGAGAAGATAAACTCGCAAAACTGTTCCTTAGATTAGCAAGATTTACTCACGGAAGTTCTGTAAACCGGATGATTTTTTACTCTCCTACCTGCAAAAACATGCATCAGATTTTCAAAATAAGACTACGAAAAATCATAAAAACACATTTAAAACATCCATTACATCACATAGTGTACATGTACGTGAGAGAAGGAGCAAAACATGCCAATAAAGTTTGTTTGTTTGAATGGAACGGATGGAGACGAGGCGAGATGTCATGTGTTAGAGTGACGGGAGGAAGAGCAGAGGTAAATAATACAGGAAGTCGCTGTCACTGCTGCAACAACACATTTATGTAAAGTTAAACACAGTAAAACACGTGTTAAAAATGATTAACTCGCAAAAGTGTTCCTTAAATGAACAGATTTACTCATGGAAGGCAGGATGATTTTTACTCTCCGACCGGCAAAAACAACAAGAACGGCAATTAATATGCAACAGATTTTCAAAATAAGACTACGAAAATCATAAAAACACATCTAATTCTTACATTATATCACATAGTGTATATAGGAGACTGAGTTCAGGATAGAGAGCGAGAGAGAAGGAGCAAAACATGGCAATAAAGTTTGTTTGTTTGCATAAACGGATGGAGGCGAGATGCCACCGCGGCTTCACGTCCTTAAAAATAACACTGGAGCTGCTGTAAATGTGCAGAAAACAACAAAAGCGCAGGTGGAACAAGTTAGTGTTAGAGTGACGGGAGGAAGAGCAGAAGGTAAATAATACAGGAAATCACTGTCACTGCTGCAAAAACACATTTATGTACAGTAAAAAACACATCATGGAAGACCTGATTTTTACTCTCCTACCTGCAAAAACAACAAGAATGGCAATTAATGTGCATCGGATTTTCAAAATAAGACTTCAAAAATCATAATGTAAAACATCCATGATATCACAGTAGTGTGCACGTACAGGTGATAACCCGTGAACACCTGCAGGCCCAGAGCAACTGTTCAAACTGGCATCAAATTAACACGTTTATAAACGGAGCTCCTGACATTCAAAGTATTTAAGAAATCAGAGACAGAGACGTGACGTGAACGCAGCATCACACACGTTTACATTGAAACACTGGGTTTGATGTCAGAGTAAAGTGAAGGTGTATAGAAAAAACACACACTTGTTTTTATATCATTGTGAAGACACACACAGTGCATATGTGTTTTAATTAGTTATCATTTATTTAATTTGTCCGTTTTTTGTTATTTATAGATTCATTTTGGTTCATAACGTACAGTGTTTGTTGTTTATCACAAACTATTTCAGGATGCATACTAACAATTATTGTCATAATGGATTAATCTGTCGATTTGAATGATTTCTTTGTCAGTATGAAGCAAAGAAAAACCCCAGAAAATATTCACATTTAAGAAGCCAATTCATTAATAATTGTTTCAGCCCGATAAACTAGACTTCATTCAATATCAAAACAAACACTTTATGTTTGAAATGACATAAAATCTATTAAAATCAGACGATTCGATGCTCATTGGTCCGCAGATCATTTGAGTTTGAGAGCCCCGATTCAAATTGTCGTGTCGTAAAATTGTTAATAACTGCCAGATATTGGACGTTATTCTGTAAAGATGTTATAGTTTTATTGTACGACCTGTTTATTTGTGTTGCTTTTATATTTTCTACAGTATTTTCTTGTTTTATTTGGTCACGTGTGTGTATGTTTTTTATATGTTTTATTTGTTTATCTCCAATGCATCGGCTGTTATTGTTTTCAAAGTGCTTTATAAATAAAGTTGGATTTGATTGGACACTTGGTGAGAGGACATTTTCTGGTCCACACGGACATGTTGACGGTTAACTGTGGTCTTAACTCTGGAAAAGGCCTTTAAAGACCAAATGTCCCCACAAAGACACGTTCACAGGTACACAGACATGCTCAGAGTGTGTGTGTGTGTACGCTTTAGTCCCTGCATTAGCACAGTATTAGCCATTGTCCTAGCATGCTAGGGAAGACTTGCTACTAAAACTGTTCCTTAAATGAATAAAACCAGATGATTTTGCTCTCAAACCTGCAAAAACAATACAAATGACAATTAATATGCATTAAATATTGTCTTCCTGTCTCTCTGAACGTCTTAGTATATGATTTAATACCTGCATTAGCACAGTATTAGCCATTTTCCTAGCATGCTAGAGAAGACTTGCAACCAAAATTGTTCCTTAAATGAATAGAACCGGATGATTTTACTCTCAAACCTGCAAAGACAATACAAATGGCAATTAATATACGTCAGATATCGTCTTCCTGTCTCTCTGAATGTCTTGATGCAGTAAGGATTTAGTAGATGATGTTTTCAAAGTGCTTTATAAATAAAGTTGGACTGGAAATGGACAATAAGGCACTTAGCGACGGGACATTTTCTGGTCCACACGGACAATGTTGAGGGTTAACTGTGGTCTTAACTCTGGAAAAGGCCTTTAAAGACCAAATGTCCCCACAAAGACACGTTCACAGGTACACACACATGCTCAGAGAGTGTGTGTGTGTGTGTGCAGTGGAAGTAGGAAGCCCTCACATTTGTAAAGCCCTCACGCTCTCACAGAGAGACTTTTTGAAGTGATTATGAAGACAGTTCAGATCAAAGGATTTGACAAGTCTGAGTGTGCGCCAAATATGAGGCCGGGGTAATCACAGCCGAACCCCCCCCCCGTTCACCGTGCACTGGTCCCCCCCCAGCTGCTCCGCAAATGTAATGTGACACTTACGGATAAACAGATTATCAAGGAACGGAGGGGTGGCGGCTGGGTAAAGGGACCGAGGAGAATTAGAGGAAGAAGAAGACGACGACGACGACGAAGAAGAAGAAGAAGAAGAAAATCTCCCCAACTTGTGGAAATTAGAGCAAGAGATATAGTTTATTTAATGAACTCTAGGGAAGGGCCGTGTCAGAGAAACGATGATTAATTCTCCAGTGCTGATACAGGTCTAAATAATATAATTTGGGAATATTAGTGGGAACATTAGATGATGAGACAGTGGTGCAGTGGTAGACTCCGGGCTTCTTCTTTTCCCCTCCCCTTCCTTCTTTTCTCTTTCCCTTCACTAGTTATTATAGATAAATCCATAATCCTCAGCACCTAGAGCATTTTTGTCAGTGAAGCACAGGGATAGAGCCTTTAGTACATATCTGCTCGTGCTCATTTCCCCTCAGCGTGATGTCACATTGTCACGTCCGCAAATGAAAATACTCAATCTGCCGACTCCTCTCACACAAAAAAATTGTGTTTCAGGAGGTATTTTATTTTTTATATTTATTTATTTTTATGCCAGGATTTATCAGTTTATGTAGCACAGAGAATTATTTCAACATCACGTTGTTTTTTTTGTGTATAAAAAAACGTGGCGTTCGCTCATCGCAATGTGGTAATAATGAAGAAAAGTCACGCGGGATTTCCTGAAAACATGATTTCTGTAGTTACAGGCCACGCCCCCACGAAAACACGAAGAAACAAAATGGACGACATAAATCTTCCATCGTTTTTTAAACTATTGTCTGAACGTCTTAATGCAGTAAGAATTTAGTAGACAATTTAGTCCCTGCTTTAGCAAACCAAAACTGTTCTTTAAATGAATAGAAGTGGATGATTTTACTCTCAAACCTGCAAAAACAATACAAATGGCAGTTAATGTGCATCAGATATTGTCTTCCTGTCTCTCTGAATGTCTTAATGCACTAAGGATTTAGTAGATGATTTATTCCCTGCTTTAGCACATTATTAGCCATTGTCTAAGCATGCTAGGGAAAACTTGCTACTAAAATTGTTCTCAAAAGGATAGAACTGGATGATTTTTACTTTCAAACACAAAAACAATACAAATGGCAAATAATATGCATTAAATATTGTCTTCCTGTCTCTCTGAACATCTTAGTAGATGATTTAATCCCTGCTTTAGCACAGCATTAGCCATTTTCCTAGCATGCTAGGGAAGATTTGCTACCAAAACTGTTCCTTAAAATAATAGGATGATTTTACTCTCAAACCTGCAAAAACAATACAAATGGCAGTTAATATGCATCAGATATCGTCTTCCTGTCTCTCTGATTCGATGCCATTGTTTTGGACACTTGAAATCCTATCTGAGCTGATCTGTAAAAACCACGGTCGTATGTGGTTTGAATCAGCTCTGGTAAAATCTAATGTGTTTTTTTTTTAGCCCTTTTCGACTCCTGAATACATCCAACTAGATGGAATGTGGTTGTTTGACGTTTGACTGGAACTAGAGGCAGATGAAATCCTGGTTATAAAACGGGGTTAAGTTTGGTTGAAGCACCCGGTTGTGTTTCGCGTGACACCGTCGCGATGATTTGATCTCGACCTGGTTTCAAAGCAGCTGTTGTTTGGCTCAGATCTGACTCACTATAGCGTGACGTAGAGCTGTGAAGTCCAGACTCTGCTGCTGTAAAAACCTCTGGATAACGTCTACGGGAGTGTCCAGGTGCCACCGCCTCATCTGGATCTGATGTGGATTCACAAACACAAACTGGCCTGCACAATCACAGACCATAATTGTCATATTTGAACAACAACAAATTTCCTACATTTGACAGACTTCCCTCTGCACACAGTTCCACCGGTTTGCAGAAGAAAAAAAAAAGTAGAATAGCAACATGTTTTTTTCAGGGAGACCATGGCTGACAAAGTCTTGCTCTGTGTGAGACAGGAATGGAAGTGTAAAGTAGGTCAGGTTGTGCCTGAGATTCCACTGAAAATAAATATATATATATATATATATATATATATTAGCTGTTTCGTGAAAGGTTTTAGGACTCTTGTAAAAAAAAAATACAGTGCAACAAAACCTGATTTATTTGAGCTTTTCTCCAGGATCACACGCTCGACATTGTTCCGGCCGCAAAACATCAGTCAAACGATGTTATGACGAGTGTTTAACGGAGTTAAAATCTGCAATGATAATAATCCACCTGTGTCTGTCTGTGTTTGACCTGCTGTCTTTCAATAAAGTCACACGAAATGCAAAGTTTTTGTTCTCTGACTTTTTTTTGTCTGCGTCTGTCAACGTTTTTAGCTTTTAAAGTGTGGCCAGACAAACGTCCCTTTGAGGACGCACAGACAGATTTAATCCCTGCTTTAGCATAGTAGCCATTTTCCTAGCATGCTAGGGAAGACTTGTTACCAAAATTAGTCTTTAAATGAATAAAAGCATATGATTTTACTCTCAAACCTGCAAAAACAATACAAATAGCAGTTAATATGCATCAGATATTGTCTTCCTGTCTCTCTGAACTTCTTAATGCATTAAGAATTTAGTAGATGATTTATTCCCTGCTTTAGCACAGTATTAGCCATTGTCCTAGCATGCTAGGGAAGACTTGTTACCAAAACTGTTTTCTTAAATGAATAAAACCAGATGATTTTACTCTCAAACCTGCAAAAACAATACAAATGGCAAAGAATATGCATTAAATATTGTCTTCCTGTCTCTCTGAACATCTTAGTAGATGATTTAATCCCTGCTTTAGCACTGTAGCCATTGTCCTAGCATGCTAGGGAAGACTTGTTACCAAAACTGTTCCTTATATGAATAAAAGCAGATGATTTTACTCTCAAACCTGCAAAAACAATACAAATGGCAATTAATATGCATCAGATGTTGCCTTCCCTGTCTTTTGCAATCTTCGTGTATAACGTCCTCGTTTTTAGCTTTTAAAGTAGCTGTGAAGTAGTGCTTCACTCAGTGTGTGTGTGTGTGTGTGTGTGTGTGTGTGGCCGGACAAACGTCCCTTTGAGGACGCACAGACAGATGGACGGACGGGGCGACCCAGCGACAGACACAGAGGACTGAGGCTCCAGTGTCGCCCGAATCCACTTTCATTGACCATTTCCTGCCTCGCACTCACACAAACACACCGAAAACCACCATTTAAGGGACAGAATTAAGTGTTACACTCAATATTTTTGGCTATTTCGTTTAAAAAACAAAACAAAAAAACAAAAAAAAACACTACCTGGCCTTATTTATAAATACTTTTTTTTGGGTTTGGTTTGTTTGTGAGTTAACGCCACACACTGACAGGTGGAAGAAGAAAAAAAAAAGAAAACACAGGGATACAAACTGTGAGGTTGAGAGAAAGAAACCCCACAGAGCTGATAAAAATACCTCACCCCAAAAGAGAAAAAGAGGGTAACAAAGCAAGTTCAGCAGCACTTGAGGAACCAAAAACAGCTCCAGAGCGGCGACGCAGACTGTGCACTGTTGTCATTTTCAGAAAAACCTATAAATAACACATCAGCCTGGACTGTTTCTTTTCTGATTCTCCAATAACTCTGGGTTACACAAAATAAACGTCTTTTCCGACTGAATTAGGACCATTTTGCGTCGCTGAATCCAAAAAATTACATCAATTTTTCTCAATCAGGTCAAGTTTTGATGCTAATTTGATCTTCTGACTAAATTGATTACATGTTTGTGACATTATCAGTTGATTTTCGTTAAGATTTAAATATAATATATACGTTTTCTAGCAGATTCCTGTTAGGAACAACGGTGTCTTCACCACAGATGTAGCAGAACACGTCATTCACTCGTAATATATATACATATATATATATATATATATATAAAACAATTAGTCATAAGTTGGCACGTGCAAAATCTTCAGAATTTGTTTATTGCGAGAAATGTAAAAGAATTTTGCATCATATGACGTGAAAATACCCGTATATTAGAGCTGCAACTAACGATTATTTTCGTAATCGATTAATCTGTCGATTATTTTCTCGATTAATTGATGAATCGTTTGGTCCATAAAATGTCAGAAAATGTTAATGATGTTCTTGAATGTCTTGTTTTGTTCACAAACCAAAATGATTCAGTTTTAATGATTTCTTTGTTATGTGGAGCAAATAAACCAAGAAAATATTCACATTTAAGAAGCTAAAACAATCATAAAATCTAGTTTTAATCATGAAAAAAGCTTCAAACCGATTATCGAGTATCAAAATAGTTGGCAATTCGTTTAGTAATCGATTAATAATCGATTCATCGTTTCAGCTGTAAACAAAAACGTTAGCTTTGTTCAGAAAGTTGCCCCGATTGAGCAAAACCGACGTGATTTTTTGGATTCCGCACATCAAAAATGACCCTAAATCAGCTTCGGGGATTCGCTGTTGACCAGTGTCATGGTTTACCCAAACCGACTGCGACGCTCGCACATCTCGATCCGTCTCGGCTCGATGGAGAGAAGTGGATGTGTGGATCGGTCGCCGCTGAGCCGAAGGGCAAACGGCCGCATCGACGCACCGGTCCGGTCGTTAGGAGAGCGTCGGAGTATCAGGACGACCTGACGCCGACAACACGGAGCTCCGTAAACCAACAGGAGTCGAGCCATTGACCCGGCAGCTCGCTGCCATTGACCCAGCAGCTCGCTCAGCTGCCATCCCTTATAACTGCCAGGCTCAAGTGTAAGTGAAGGGCTGTGGTGTGTGTGTGTGTGTGTGTATTGATCCCTGGATGATACACTGGAGGTCGTTTGAGAGGAAACTGTATCTGTGACAAGTTTACAAGCAGTGTAACAGCAATATTTTTAGCCGTGAAGGTACAGTGGGGAACTCTAATGTGTTCTACTTTTTTTCACAATTAAAACAAGATTTCTGATCGTTTCAGCTTCTTAAATGTGAACGTTTTCTCAGTTTCTTTGCTCAACATAAGAAAGAAATCATTAAAAACTGAATAATTTTTGGTTTGTGGACAAAAACAAGACATTTGACGGTTCATCAAGTAAATAATCGACAGGTTAATCTATTGCGAAAATAGTCGTTAGCTGCAGCTCGACATAAATTAGGAAAAATTGGGTCATTTAATTAGGATCTGAAACAATATGAAGAAAAACGTTGCATTATTGCTGTAGATGTGAGTGTATGTGTAGTGATTTTTAGTGTTTCAATTGTCAAGTTAAACTTGTTTTTCATCTCACACCAGATTAAATAATCCCAACACCAATAAAGAAATTAACCCAGTCAGTAAAATTGAGAATTAAACCTGACACAACCATATTTGTTAGAAGCATCATATACTGAGCTTAATTCAATGCATTTTTCCATCGTTAACCATCGTTAGCCATAACAGGAAGTACCTTTACATTTGAGTGCAATAGTGTTTTATTTTGGCGAGTCAGTGTAGTGATTTTTAGTGTTTCAATTGTCAAGTTAAGCTTGTTTTTCATCTCACAACAGATTAAATAATCCCAACACCAATAAAGAAAATAACCCAGTCAGTAAAATTGACAATTGAAGCTTAATTAAATGCATTTTTCCATCATTAGCCAGAATCCTACAGGAAGTACCTTTACATTCGAGTACAATCATGTTTTATTGTGGCGAGTCAACACATTTTTCCACTTAATATAAAAAAAAAATCAAATTTGGTTGATCGGATGTTGTCATGGTGACATAAAAAGTGAACATAAATCTCTGTGCGTGGACTTTGTTGACATTATCAGGACCAGTTTAGACCAAAACCATCCAGATTAGCTTCATTAAAACATGAACTGTGGTCAGTTACGGTCAGATATGAGGCTCTGGACGTCGTCCTCACAAGAATATCGCCATGTAAAACCGCGCGTGTGCGCGATGATAAAGACGCGCGCTCGTCTGTTCCTGTGAAAAAAAAATCAGGCTCGGCGTACGACAGCTACGGCTCGATTTGGCTCAGTTACTCTGAAAAGTATCATTCCGGGAGCGGCGGCACTTACTGTGGCAGATTAGTTTGAGACAGGGATTAACATAATTGAGGGATATTTAAATGACGTTACAGAGTGAGTGCTTCACTTTTGTCTGCGTGAAAAAAAAAAAAAAAACGTACGTATCTTAGATTCAGACGACGCACTGATACGGCACTGACAAAAAAAAAAAAAAGTGAAATGTGGAGGCTTTGGTAAGTGAAAGCGATCACAAAGTGAGCCGTCGGGAGCTGTGGGAGAAATTTTTCATGACATGGAGGGAGGGAGGGAGGGAGGGCTGAAATAGCAAATAACCGCACGATGAAGACAGCCTGGTGTGTGACTGAGTGTGTGTGTGTGTTTGTGCAGCCAGTGTGTCAGTCTGAGTGTGTGTGTGTGTGTGTGTGTGTGTGAGAGGCTGTGATCAGAAAGTGAATGAGCCATTTCACCGGCTGCACTCTCACTCTCACTCCCCTCTCTCTCACTGTCTGTCTCTCAGAGGGGAAGCCTGAGCTGTGGACGGCGGTGGAAATGAGCTCGGCCGTGCAGTAAGTGTGGCGACCTTGTGGCCAAACCCCCTCGCTGTTTCCACAGCGCTCCCCACTAAATGATGCCTACTGTATCCTGCCCAGAGGAGGAGGAGGAGGAGGAGGAGGTGGAGGAGGAGGAGGAGGAGGAGGACCGACTCTTATAGTTCCCATTGCCCACACTCCCACTGTTCTCCCATCAGCCAATCTGGAGGAGTAACCGAGCAAAGACGTGCACCGACTCTGTCGTCCGTGGACATCATTTTTGACCGAATATTCACTCGTGTCGGTTTTAATCACGAGTGTGGAGTTTTTCATCAAAAGATTGAAAAGATCCAGTGCACACAAACATCATCCTGTGTATAATTTAGCAATTATTATCTACAGGTGAATTTGCTCAAATATCCATCACCTCGGAATCAGCGGCAGTTACACTACCGTTAAAAAGTTTAGGCTCGCCGATACAATATCTTCGGTGTTTTCCATTAAAAGTCACGCATTTATTCATTAAAAAGAGTTGCAAAATGAAGAGAAAATATAGTCAAGACATTGACAAGATTGGAAATAGTTAGCTCTGCTGGCTAAGTTAGCTGTGCTAACATGATTGCACAAGGGTTTTCTAATCATCCAATAGCCTTCTAACGCTATTAGCAAAAACAATGTACCATTAGAACACTGGAAATTGGCCTCTATACACATGATACATGATTCATTTAATGTTATATTCATTGTAAAAAAATAAGGACATTTCTAAGTAAGCCCAGACTTTTGAACGGTAGTGTATTGCTACATAATATGCGGACGCTGCTACGGGAATACGGAAATCACGTAGGACGATCCAATCATCCGCAACAAACAGCCGATTCTGAACGTAGCGACGCGTTGTGATCGCGTTCTAGCGCGCGTTTAGTATTGAAATGTACAGTGAATACAACGCTAAAGTGCGTTAACGCATGACCCGTTTCCATGACGACTGACCGGAAAAAGAGGCGCGTGGCGTCATGTTTACGTGACTCCCAGATTGTTAAAATGAGTCTCTAAAGTAACGTTAAACTTTAAAATCAGAGGCGCACATACGCAGTACACAGGTACGCTAACGTTATTTGTAGCGCTGCTCTTTTCCTTTAATAAAACAGACCGCTCCAGTTCCACTGTAGGCGCGCTTTCTGTCTCTCGTCGATCACAGAAACTCTCCGGTGAGTGATCTGTTACCTGCTCAGGTTGCTCGATTAAGTCTGATTTACGACTCTTTAACATGGGTCGTTGAATGCAACTCTAACAATGTGACGGTGCTTTGTTTATGTTTTAATATTTGAAGCTGCAGCGCGTCGTGAACAGGAACATCCTTTTTATTTGAGAACTCAAGGCTCTGTCAAGCAAAACTATCAGACCTGACTGAGGGAGCGCTTGTGTGTGTAACACCCTACCCATGTGACTGTTCTAATCATCTCTGGGCGGGCTCTGGGTTCTTTTAGTTTTGTTTTGTGGTGCTGAATCAACTTAAGATAACTGTAACAAAATCCTTATTTTAAACCCAATCAATATGTATAATACATTCAAATTATCACTCACACACAGTACTACAAATTAACTCAAGTGTATTACACACAAACAAAGCTTAAAGGGACAATATGTAGTATTTATGGGTTTATATAACCCAAAATCCACTTTTGTATACATATTATGTGCTCCTGCATTGTCTAGTCGCTGTATAATATTCTTTGTTTCATTTTCGTAGCGTTTCAAAAAGTCATTTAAAATAACATGGTCGCGGACCGCGGTTGCATAGCCACTGTTAGCAGCGAGACGCCATGTTTCTACCGGAGCCTGTAAGGACAAACGCGAGAGAACAAATCAAGCGTCTCTTTACTTGTAGCAGGAAGTCCCGCCTCCTCTCTCTCCGCTTCGTCTGCTACGGCCACGGTAGCTCCGCCCTCTCCCTCGCCTCACGAACCTCATCTGCTGACACGGAGAAAGACGACGAGGACGACATTTGACCGGCTGCGGATACCGTAGCGCTCAGGGAAGGGAGGGGGTGAGCAGAGTAGCAGGTCTTTGTTGTAAATTTCAGCCTCTCCTCTAGATGGCACTATAAACTACTTACTTCCCCTTTAAGCACTTGTCAAATGTTCCCATTATTCACAGATCTCAGAAACATTCACAGTATCTTGGAATAACAAAAACACATTTCAATGCCCAAACCGATGACCATGTTCACACCATACTTAAAGTCTAAACAGTCTTTGAAATAAAACGATGCATCGCCCGCTTCGATGCTCGAGTACGGCGAGGTCAAAAACTCAAGTGACCGCTTCACTCGGACAAGCAAAATAAAAAGAAATAAATGCACGCGCAATTGGGTTACTCACACTGTCCGTCCTCAGTTAGCGTGTGGTGTGTGTGTGCAGGTGATGGAAGGGGGAGTAGGGAGGTTATGGATGGATGACGATGAAGAGGGAAATAGGAAAACCCCGTGACCGCAGCCTTGACCCACGTAGCTTCTCACTCACAGCCGATACTTGCCGCCGCTCACCGCACCGAGGGCAAACGAGGTCCAAGAAGAATATTCTCGTCCTGTACTCTGGCGAACACACATACATGTTCCTTAAGGCCACATTATACTTCTCCGACTGCGTATGCGTTATCCGTCTGCGTCACCACGGAGACGCCTCGAGCATTTATACTTCTGCGTAGTGGTGACGGACACTCGCTGCAATTTCCCGCCCGATCAGTAGGGGTCGCTGCGCAAGGTTGTTGTGCTTCTGGCTACAGTGAGCAATGGCGTCCGAGAAAGAAAGAGAGAGAAAGACTGTTGTTGTTGAAACAGTGGCCGTTTCTCACTTTTCTGTGTGACGGAACGCAGTTTTAAGATAATTTGAGGCGAGAAATTGGCCATTTAGAGTCTAAACATGTGCTGTGTGTGTATAGATATGACGTATTTATAGTTCGGCAGCGGCGTTATCGGCGGGGATCAGCTCCGCCTCTGTCAGGACGCCCGGAGCGCACTGAGAGCCGGCACAGAGCAGCTTCGCTCGGCCTGTCCTGAGGACCAATCGCAGCTCTTGCCGTCTCATTTGTCCCTTGACGGAGTGACGGACACTTAAAAAATATTCCGTGCACCCGGAGACGACGCAGAGGCTCTTCGACAGGTTCTGCGTCGACGCAGAGTCTCTGCGTAGCCTACGCAGAGCACTTTACGCAGAAGTATAAATTGGGCTTTAACCAGTCATATCGACAGTCTATGCGCCTCCGTGAGCTCATTCCGAGTTCACACAGCAAAACTAACAGTAGCACACAATTAGCACAACAAGTAACGCGAGGCTACAATAGCTTAACATGTGTAAAACATCCGTTAGCATGCTAGCGCGAGCTAACCGCAAATCGCTAATTACGTTTAGCATTCGCATCGCAACTTTAATTCCAGTAACACAGTCCCGTGATCACCACATTATAAAAACATTTACCTTCTGTGTGCTTTTGTATGTCCATATACCGTTGACAAACGCCTGCATATATCCCGGCAGAACAATACTCTGGCATTACAGCAAATCACCCACGTCGTCTTTCTGACGCTCTGTCAGTTTCCGGTATCCCGGTCCCGGTATCTCACGATTGGACGACTGTTATGACAGATGAGCAGGCAACCAATTGACAAGCTTTACAGAAATAAATGACACAACGAAAAGAAATAGTTACAAATAACATTACAAACATATGAACCACAGTTCAAATTTAACTTTTTAATGAAAATAACCCATTTATTAGATAAACTTATTTACGACCTAATGTTATTTTAGACCGGGCTACATGTGCA
Source organism: Microchirus variegatus (assembly GCF_963457635.1). Classification (NCBI taxonomy): domain Eukaryota; kingdom Metazoa; phylum Chordata; class Actinopteri; order Pleuronectiformes; family Soleidae; genus Microchirus; species Microchirus variegatus. The sequence goes on from NC_139823.1 coordinate 16,309,385, forward strand.
CATAGCAGCAGAGCAGGGGCGGGCGGAGACAAGAAGTGTTTACGTATATATACAGTATAGACTTAAGTTGACAATCGATTATTATTATTTTAATCTTAAACTATTTTGTGTTTTATTTAAAGAATAAGAGTACGTTTTCTGTTTTTCCGGCTTCTTAAATTTTAATATTTCCCCGTTTTTATTGCTCCGTTTGACAAGGAAACTTTGTTTTTTGGACAAAAACAATTTTTCAACGTTTTCTGACATTTTATGGACCAAACGTGTAAAAAATAAAAGAACCAAAACTCGGTCAATCGTCATGGAAACGCATTGTGCGTTAACCGAGTGCCCAGCACTGCACAGAAGATATTTGACTTTGAAATTTTAGAGAAATCACCACTCAGTTAGCCTTCAGTTAGCATCAAAACTCAAAGATGTGTGTCCTTGGTATAGAGTAACATGCACAGTATTTTGTGTTTTTAAATGATCTGTTCATGCATAGGTTTATAACGATGACTGTACGGCACTTTAAAGGTGAAGTAAGTAGTTAATAGTGCCATCTAGAGGAGAGGCTGAAATTTACAACAAAGAACTGCTCCTCTGCTCACCCCCTCCCTTCCCTGAGCGATACGGTGTCCTCAGCCGGTCAAATGTCATCCTCGTCGTCTTTCTCCGTGTCAGCAGATGAGGTTCGTGGGTCGAGGGAGAGGGCGGAGCTACCGCGGCCGTAGCAGACGATGCGGAGAGAGAGGAGGCGGGACTTCCGCTACAAGTAAAGAGAGACTTGTTTTGTTCTCTCGCGTTTGTCCTTACAGGCTCCCGTAGAAACATGGCGTCTCGCTGCTAACAGTGGCAATGCAACCGCGGCCCGCGACCGTGTTATTTTACATGACTTTTTGAAACACTACGAAAATGAAACAAAAACTATTATACAGCGACTAGACAATGCAGGAGCACATAATATGTATAAAAAAGTGGATTTTGGGTTATATAAACCCATAAATACTACAAAGTGTCCCTTTAAATAGTTTTAATTTGCTTTGAGCGACAGCATTGATAATAAAACGAGTGGATTAAGGTCTTACAGCGTAGACACTAAAGGTCTAAATCAGGTCTCCCTTCCTTTATGACGTTTAAAACCTCCATCTGTGGCAACAAATTTCAAAACGGGCCTTTAAGGAGTGGCAGCGAGGGGTCGAGGAAACGAGGAAGTGTGTGGAAGAGCAGAGTGAGTGAGGACGGTGTGCACACACACCTGTGGAGGGAGGGAGGAAGAAAGAGTGAGATGCAAACAGCCCAGCGCTGCTCTTAGCTAACCCCTCCTCACAGGGGAGCCAGCTGGGCAGATTGCATGTGAAACACAGGCTTTGATGGCTGCAGGTAGCAGCTTTTTCTTTTTTTTCTTTTTTTTTTTTTTTTAAAACCCCCACCTCCTCGCAGCTCCTCTCTCTGTGGAGTAGCAGCAGCGAGCACAAACCGGAGCAGCCCCTTCAGCAGGCACAGGTGGTATTGCTCACTCCAATTTAGCTCAAACCCCTGACTTGAAATAGCGCGGCTGTCACAGGCAATCTGCGGACCAGAGATGGACCGCTGACTCCGGCGAGAGGGGAGAAAATGTCAAAGTAGGACTGGCAGCGTGAGGGAGAAGAAGACCACCACCACCACCACTACAACCACCCCTCCCCAAATCAACCTCCGCTGACACGGACCTGCATCCAGCAGCGGCACATGTTCACGCCGACGCTCGGTGCACGCAGAGGTCAAAACAACCAGCAGTTTATTTTTTTCACAGGATGAGAGTCTGAGTCTGCTGCCATGTGGGAGGAGGTCCAATCTGTTACCATCCACCCTGTCGCCATCCTCCCCCCACCCCGAGGAGGAGGAGGAAAGGTGCCGCTGACACATGAGGCAGCTGAGCGGAACAAGCCACAGTGTACTGAATATAATAATAATAATAATAATAATGTGATGCGAAAAATTAGGAACTTAGGAGTTAGTTTCCATTAAAACGAATGTATTTGTGTATGAAAAAATACACACAAACGGCCTCTAATTGTGTTGAGAAAAGTGTTTTTGTACACATTAAAACATCTTGAGGTCATATAACAATTTTTGAGAAGGTGTGTATATGCATATATGTATATATGCATGTATGTATATATACATATATAAATATATATATACACACATTTACACATATATGTATATATATCCATACATATATATAAATATATATATATATACAGACATATATACATATACACATATATGTATATATGTGTATATGTATATATGTGTATATGTATCTGTATATATACATGTATGTATATATACATATGTGTGTATATATGTGCATATGTATATGTGTATACACATATATACATATACACATATATGTATATATATCCATACATATATATAAATATATATATATACAGACATATATACATATACACATATATGTATATATATGCATATATATATATACACACACATATATACATGTATTGTATATATATGCATATATATATAAATATATATATGCATATATATATATATATATACACATATATGTGTATATATACATATTCATATACATATACACACAATGTCTTTATTACATATTGTGTCCATAAATGTTGCCATTATGAGTAATAAATTAATTATTATTTCTAATAATATTCACTATAATCAGGTGACAACACCACACTTTCTATAGCAATAATTTACTCATACGTACATAAACTTTACCCTGTCATGTGACCAACTTCATATCCCAAGCTTTTTTGGGGTACAATCCCACACTTATTTCAACACTTTCTTTCTTTCCAGGAGTAAGAAAGAAGAGAAGTCTCATGTCTGAAATGACTGCAGCACAAAGGGAATCAAAACTTTCTCTACACCCGTGCACACGCACAGTGCTGCTCACACATTTAAACCACAGCTCCACGTTCTCCTTCTCCTCAAGGTCAACGTGAACACACACACAACTCTTTCTCTCTGAGTTGAAAGTGAAAACTCCAAAAAAAAAAAAAACTCCTTTAGTGGATCATCAAAGACCTAATAACCTCCACGCTGACCATACGTCCTGTATATGTATAACATCAACCACACACTGTACATGCTCCGAAACACGTGTTCACTCAGGCCAGAAGAAGAAGAAGAAGAAGAAGAGGAATTTTTGGAATAAAGTTTTCCACTTTCGGCACAAAGTGTGCAACTGTTTTAAAAAAAGACAACAACAGATTTCTCTAAAAATGAGAGGGGCCAAGAAAGGTGTGTGTGTGTGTATGTGTACAACTGTGTGTGTGTGTGTGGTGCTAGCTTTGTTGCAGAAATTGTAGTTGTGATTGCAGGGCCCTGAAAATAAACCTCAAACGTTTTGAACCAAGAAGAGAGGTGAGGAAAAACGGATTTGGGGTTCAGAGAGGAATGAAACGGCAGATCGAATTCCACGAGAAGACTCGTCCTCCTTTCATCCTTGTCATCTGTCTCACTCTCTCTCCTGCTTTCAACTCACACACACACACACTTGTACACTTGTACACACACACCTACACACCCATCTGTGGTATAATTGCCTTAAGTGCAGATGCTCTCTTCAGAGGTGCATTAACTGCTAATGCCTGTTTCTGAGGATCCCAGGGTGCCTGATATCCAGACACAGAGAGCACCCAGCAGTGATGCACGGCTCACACACAGCCAGGGATTTACACACACACGCACACGCACACACACACACATATGCAAAGCAACAAAAACAGGAAGCACATGATTAAGAATGAGCTCTGAGAGACTCGGAGTGTTTCTTCTTCGACAGCGTGCGTTTAAAGCCTTGTTGTTTTCGCCCGCAGCTACAGCCGGCTCAGATGATGTCGACTTCCTTACAGAGGGTGAACTCGGCCGCTTTGGCTGCTGCTGCTGCTGCTGCTGCTGCTGCATGTTAATGCAGACTACAAATATATCTGAGGAAGAAAGAAGAAAAAAAAAGAAAAAACACGCACGCTCACTCTCACCATGTAGGGTTTAATGCCCGGCTTTGGTTAAATCAGCTTTTTTTTCTGTGTTTACCTACGAAAAGCCAGGAGCTTTACTTTGCTTCAGCCTCGCACAAGAGACGAGAGGCACGGTTTTAATTTGAGGACACGGACTTACGCGGAGTTACACTCGTGAGTTTTTACAGCGCTGTTGTTGTTGTTTTTAGTGATTATTTGATCCTGAACCGTTTTTAGCGACGATGCCCCCGAGGTTTGAGAAGAAGACAGGTATCGAGCTATACTAATATCTTAGTCAGACTAATGTGTCTACATGACATTAAGAAAACCAAATTATTGTTTTCCGAAGAAGAAAATCGGACAAAAAAACAGCAGACTGTGCCTTTAATTAAAGAACTGGCTGACCACTGACTTGTCCATCAGAGAAGAGGTGTGTGTGTGTGTGTGTGTGTGTGTGTGTGTGTGTGTGTGTGTGTGTGAGAGAGAGAGAGAGAGTCAGGACTTTCATCCTCTGTCTTCAAACACTCTGCTGAAAATGGAGTTTTAGCCACTCTGGCGCTAACGTAGCGGACGGCCCTCGGCGCGTGACGACTCGCTCCCCCGCAGCGTCAGCAGGGAGTCTGCTCTGAAGCATCACACACACACACACACACACACACACACACACACACACACACACACGCATGCACATTGGGGGGGAGGAACTAAGTAGTCAGCGTGGAAGCTCCTGGAGCATAATGACAGCTTCTGAGAGTCAGAGCAGAACATTTCTCTGTAAAAACTGGACTCCTTTTATGTAACAGCTCTTTATAGACGTATAAACCAGTGTGTGTGTGTGTGTGTGTGTGTGTGTGTGTGTGTGTGTGTGTGTGTGTAAGAAAGAAAGAAGAGATGGAGTTAACTTTACAGCTCTATGACGACATTACACTCACACCCGATGTACAGTATAATGTCACTGTGTGTGTTTACTACGGTGGCCCTGAGGCGCAAAACACAAAACACAAACACAAATCACACAAACGCAAAACAAAAAACGCAAAACAAGAAACACAAATGCAAAACAAAATCGCAAATCACAAAACACAAATGCAAAACAAAAAAAGGAAAACACAAATCACACAAACGCAAAACACAATCGCAAATCACAAAACACAAATGCAAAACAAAAAGACTAACGCAAAACACAAACGCAAAACGCAAATCACAAAACACAAATACAAAAAAAACCACAAAGGCAAATCAAAAAACACGAACACAAATCACAAAAAACAAATGCAAATCACAAAACACAAACAAAAAAAACAAACGCAAAACAAAAAACATGTTTGCTTCTGTTGTTTTGTGTTTGTGTTTTGCACCTGAGGGCCACCGTAGTTTCCACCTCCTGTATGTAAACCCTCATCTGCTCTGCGGTGACAAATGAAACAGCCGCCGAGTCGCAGAGTTGAAGATAAATGGCACAACCTCGGTGTGGAGCAATTAAACCTCTCTCTGTACCCACATTATTCACTTCCTCCTCCTCCTCCTCCTCCTCCTCCTCCTCCTTTGCTCCTCCCCTGCTCCTCTCTCCAGGGGGTCCCAGCCTCACTTTGTTTGTTTTAATTATTTTCCCGTATGCAAATGTGTCACTGCTTCATAATTGCCATCTCTGATTTTTTAGAGAAATTGGGGAGGACAAAAAAAATAGAGGAGGAGGCAGGGACGTTTTTTTTAAGGACGGAAAAGAGCATCGTTTATCGATTCTCGGGGAGCCATCTTTGTTGAAGTCATCAGCTCGTAGCGCTGAGGTAATCAATCGCTCATGTGCACGATACACCCTCCTCCCTCCTCCCTCCTCCCTCCGTGTACGAGCAGCGTGAGAAGTGTTAATGCTACCTCGTGACATCAATCACACACTGTGAGACGAGCGGGGAGGAGGTAGGAGGGAAGGAGGGAAGGAGGGAAGGAGGTGGAGAAGCAAGGGGAGAAGGGGGAGTGGTGATGGGATGAAGTTGGAGATATTTATTTAATGACTCCAGAAATTCCCCCGATATATTCGCACACACACACACACACACACAGATACGCAGAACGACACTTTACAAGAGCGCGACCTTTCCACTTTAGCGCTGAAGCAACAGGGTGATAAACATGTCTGACTCCTGCAGAGGTTAAAGTGTTGGATCCTTCTCAACAGCAGCAGAAACCTATACATCACTGAAAAAGCAGCTTTGCATTTATGCTGCAGCATTTATTTCAGTTTTACTCTCATTTAACTCTGGTTTCTACTTTATATTTGTATCTCTCAACGCCTTCTATTGTTTTCCTGTGTTTTTCTTGTTTCTTAAGTTGTTGCTGTTTCTGTACATTTTCTACTGATTTGGAAAAAAACAACATTTTACATCGGGAAACAAGTCAGAACAAGACACTGAGAATCATGGGAAATGTGTCTCGTATAAGAACAATAACAATCCAGCAACTAATCATCCCGACTGTGGCCTCATCTGTTTAAGATAATTATCTCGAGGAAGGACGTTTAATTAGAGGCTGATGTATTGATATTTAAAAATGCTGCTGCTTTTGTAGATTTGAAAACATCACAGAGGCTTTAGACCAAAATATGTATATACTGTATATATATAAAATATGTTCAGAAATATATCGATATCACACATCTGAGTGAGGAAAGTGAGGAAAAATATGTGGAAACAGAAAGCGGTAGCAAGTCGTAAAACGAAAAATAGATTTATGAAGCTGCAGAGAAGGTTTTTACATAAATAAATCAGTCAGTTTTTGTTTTGTCAAAGTAGGCGAATAGATGTGTTAGGGCAGGTGTGTGTGTGTGTGTGTGTGTGTGCTCTTGTCTCTCTATGCTTGTGTGGACCACACCCTGGCAAAACACCTCTTTTGTGGGGACTTTATGCCTCGTCCGGAACGTGGTCCCCACAATATGGTAAAGACATGTAGATGTGTGTGTGTGTGTACGCGCTTGTCTTTCTATGCTTGTGTGGACCACCCCTGGCAAAATACACCTTTTTTTATGGGGACATTTTTCCTTATGGGGACATGATGCCCGGTCCGGAACGTGGTCCCCACAACGTGGTAAAAACATGTAGGTGTGTGTGTGTGTGTGTGTGTGTGCTTGTCTTTCTATGCTTGTGTGGACCACCCCCTGGCAAAAAACACCTTTTTTTATGGGGACACTTTTCCTCGTGGGGGCATGATGCCTGGTCCCAAACGTGTGGTAAATACATGTCGATGTGTGTGTGTGTGTGTGTGTTGAGGAAGAAGAGATTTGGAATTAGAAACCCGGGGAAGAAGAAGAAGAAGAAGAAGGGAGTGAAGTGAGTTTGGCTGTGTGCTCAAAGACAAGAGAACAAACCCCTCAAAGTCATTCCGCTAATCCATCTCGACAACACTGAAGCCTCATCATATCGACCCCTCCCTCAGCTGTACACACACACACACACACACACACACACACACATCTCACTCCTCTTCTGACAGACGCCTGTACCTCACCACCTCCTCCTCCACCACCACCAGCAGCTCAAAGGAAAGCGGTACCAGGAGGAGGAGGTGGAGGAAGGAGGAGGAAGGTCAAGGTGTTGGGGAGGGAGTAGAGGAAGAACAGCTGAGGTTCATACCCCCCCCACCCCAATCCCCCCCCCCCCCCCCCCACACACCCTCCAGGGCAGTGAGGCAACACAACCCCAACCTGACTAACACAATAACCGCTAACCTCCTACGACTGATGGCTTCACTATCAGTGACCACCCACGGCTCGCGGAGGTAAAAATATAAAAACCTAACCAATGCTCACAAATTCTTATTCTGAAAAAAAAAAAAAAGCTACCTTCCATCCGTCCGTCCTCCCCCTCATTTGGTCAAGTTCCCGCTCCTGACGCTTGTCACTCAACATGACGACGAGCTGTCGACCTTGACTCTCGGTGTCCGAGCCTGAGGCCGAGGCAGCGATCGAGTGCAGCCGCTCTGCAATTAAAGAGAACGTAAACACAAATGTGAGCGAGAACGGCTTCTCTCTGTGCGTTTGTGCACATTTTAGAATATTATCCGTCCACGCTTTTCAAACCCAAATCCTTCGTTGTGTCACTGATACAATTGTTTTGGTGTTTTCCATTTAATTATTCCTCAGGAAATGGATCATTTCCTGAATTTCAAAAATTCATAAAAAATATTCCTTAAGAGGTTTGCAAATATTTTCAACAGATCCTTGTTCAGGACGATGCCGAATATTATGATGGTAAATTTCAAGTCATTCCGAGATACTTTTTGTTTTTGAGGAGAAAGTCAGCTCACTGTCAAAGTGCATCAGGGCAAATGGATCATTTCCTGAATTAAAAAAAATCATAAAAAATATTCCTGAAGAGGTTTGCAAATATTTTCAACAGATCCTTGTTCAGGGCGATGCCGACTATTATGATGGTAAATTTAAAGTAAATCCGAGATACTTTTAGTTTTTGAGAAGAAAGTCAGCTCACTGTCAAAGTGCATCAGGGCAAATGGATCATTTCCTGAATTTCAAAAATTCATTAAAAATATTCCTTAAGAAGTTTGCAAATTTTTTCAGCAGATCCTTGTTCAGGGTGATGCAGACTATTATGATGGTAAATTTCAAGTCATTCTGAGATACTTTTTGTTTTTGAGAAAAAAGTCAGCTCACTGTCAAATGGATCATTTCCTGAATTTCCTGAATTTTTTAAAGATAAGGACATTTCGAAGTGACCCCGAACGTTTGAACGCTAGCGTAGCTTGATCGTGACTTAACGAGCACATTATTTACAGTATGGTTGTGGATGAAAATTGCCATGGCGATTTAAAAAAAAAAAAAAAAAGAGGAAACATTCAGCCAACTGGTTTCCTCTGGCCCCTGCAGCAGCAGCATCTCATCTAACAACTGTAATGGGGTAAGAGGAGCCAGAAAAGTCTATTTTTCCCGCCGTCTGCCAGTGGATTGGCTGCCCGCGGAGAGAGAGAGAGAGAGAGAGAGAGAGAGAGAGAGGGGGATTGTGGGTAGGCAGGGTACGGAGACTCTGATGGTGTGTGTGTGGCCATTGGCAGCGTTCGGATACGCTGTCCCCAGGACCCGCTGGCATTGCTAAAGATTAGCGTGCCATGCTTGGCAGCAGTGTGTGTGCTTTTATTGTGAGTGTTCATGGGCATGTGAATTGACCTGTATGTGTGTGTGTGAGCGTGTCTGTGTATGTGTGTGTGTGTGTGTGTGTGTGTGTGTGTGTGTGTTCTGGACAGCTGACACGCCAAAGCCTGTTGATCTGTTTGTCACACTTCCCTCGCTCAGGAGAGCTCAAACGGCGTGTCGTGGCCTTTCACGGCTGACATGCTAGAGACTGCACTAACACACTCACACACTCACACACACACACAGATACGATTGCCCTTACTTTACCCCCCCCCCCCCCCGCAACCCCCCCCCGCTCCATTATTTTAGGCAGCAGTTCTCACACTATCTGACTTCTTATTCTTCTTCTTCAATTCAAGATTCAAAGTCTGTTCTGTGGCAAAAACAGCTGTAAACAAACCTGCGGTTTAGCCAGATTTTTTATTACGCCGCAGAAGCCACGTGTGAACGAATGAAAACGAGACTCAAGACAACTAAAAAATCTCACATTTAAACGACTTAAAGGTGAAGTAAGTAGTTTATAGTGCCATCTAGAGGAGAGGCTGAAATTCACAACAAAGAACTGCTCCTCTGCTCACCCCCTCCCTTCCCTGAGCGCTACGGTGTCCTCAGCCGGTCAAATGTCGTCCTCGTCGTCTTTCTCCGTGTCAGCAGATGAGGTTCGTGAGGCGAGGGAGAGGGCGGAGCTACCGCGGCCGTAGCAGACGAAGCGGAGAGAGAGGAGGCGGGACTTCCGCTACAAGTAAAGAGACGCTTGATTTGTTCTCTCGCGTTTGTCCTTACAGGCTCCCGTAGAAACATGGCGTCTCGCTGCTAACAGTGGCTATGCAACCGCGGCCATGTTATTTTACATGACTTTTTGAAACACTACGAAAATGAAACAAAAACTATTATACAGCGACTAGACAATGCAGGAGCACATAATATGTATAAAAAAGTGGATTTTGGGTCATATAAACCCATAAATACTACACAGTGTCCCTTTAAATAGCATCAACAAGGCTACGTGATGTCCTCTCCTGGACGACAAAAACCTAAAAAAAACGTTGATTTTATACGTGATAATGTGACTGTTTTTGGAATTCTCCCGATGTTGCAGCATCTGTGGAATTGAAATGTGCAACATCCCTACACTGTGACATACACTATACGTGCTATAGTATAAGTACTGAATTTGTACTGTATATATATATATATATATATATATGTATGTATATATATACTTGACACTATTTATTGATAAATATCCATACTGCACATGCATGCATGTGATTACCTGAGCGTGTAAAAGCCTGTGTGTGTGTGTGTGCACACGTCAGGACATAAACAATTCTCCAAGTATTAATTTGAAACTGCTAATCCTTTTATATCCCTGCTCCTATTCCCTAATGCTGTAAGGCTCTGTGGATGTGCATGGATGACGCACACGTGCACACACACACACAAACCAGAACAAACTGTGGTGATGTTTGAACTACAGCTCTCCGTGTGAGGTTAACAGGATTTCTGGGTACTGGAGTTCTAATAATTATTACCAGACTCATGTCGCAGTTATTATTGCGTGAAGTTAAAGTGGTTTTAAATGAAATAATGCTGTTTGTCTTAGACCTTTTTAGCTGTGTAGGCGATATTATGTGTCAGTGTGATATCGTCACAACGACAGAAAACGATCACATTTCCACCTCTGAAAAATCTGACTTTAATCTGAGAAATCTGTTTTTTTTTTTTTCAGAAATCTGACTTTAATCTGACTTTTCCCCTCAGAAATCTGACCTTTTTTTTCCTCAGAAATTTTACTTCAATCTGATTTTATATTGAAATCTGACTTTAATCTGAGATATCTGACTCTATCTCAAAAATGGACTTTATTCTGATTTTTTTTCCTCAGAAATTTGACTTTAATCGGATTTTATATCGAACTCTGACTTTTTTTTTCTCAGAAATCTGACTTTAATCTGACTTTTTCTCCTCTGTAACTGCAGCAGAGGATCATGGGTAATGAAGTCTTCACGGTCGACCACAGTGATTTCTCAGAGACAACGGAAACTTGTTGGGTTTTTGAACCAATTTCCAAATGGAAATAACGCCATGTGGTGGATGAACGAAATACGAGTTAATCCTGGTGGGAAAAACAGGAAAAGGAAAATGAAACAGTGATGGAAACTGAGGGAGGACGATGGAAGTGATGAAGAGGAGACGAGAGGAACCATGTCCTCACTCTGATCATGAGCTCCTCCTCCCAACCCCTCGTAATAAATGTCTTGCCATTTCATGGCCGTCAGCTGGGGCCAGTAAAAACGCCGAGCAGAAAGACCCTGGGGGGCCGAGGTGATCCTGAAGGACAAGCTGTCCCTCACACATTTGCTCTTTTTCTGACGAGCACACAGATCCTCTCTCTTTTCGCTGGTTTTCACACACTCTCCCTTCTCCTCTCTCTCTCTCTCCTCACACCCAGTTTGTCAAATTTCATCTTTTTTTTTTCCTCTCACACTCACACGATCGTCATCCTCCCCGCCGAGGCACAGAGACACCCCCCGGTGTCCCAGAGTCAGCGGGCAGCGATGCGTCCCGGGGAGCCTCGCTGTGGGACTGTGAGGAGGGGTCGCGACCTCTGGAGCCCAAAGTCCCGTCCTTCATCTCGTCTCATTCTGGGAAAAGGACGAGCAGAGGAATTCCCTGAGAAAGAAAGAGAGGAAACTCAGGATCAGACGAATGAAGGGCAGCGAGCTCAGAGATAAACAGAGAAGAGAAGGACAGAGTGGAAGATAAAGAGTATTAAGAGTGTTTTGTCCTCTCATCTTAGGTCACTATTTAAACACACCATACAGGGATATAAAGGGAACAGAAAAAGGATGTAGAGCTTTTGCTCTGCTGTGTTAGAATGTTTTGTAACTCATAAAATAATCCCCTGCAGCAGCAGATGGAGCGAAGTTTTTACTTTAATCTGATTTTATATCGAAATCTGACTTTAATCTTACTTTTATCTCAGAAATCTGAGGGTTTTTTTTCTCCGAAATCTGACTTTAATCTGACTTTTTCCCTCAGAAATCCGACCTTTTTTTCTCAGAAATTTGACTTTAAATCTGACTTTAATCTGAGAAATCTGACCTTTTTTTCTCAGAAAGTCGACTTTAATCAGATTTTACATCAGAATCTGACTTTAATCTGAGAAATCTGACTTTTTCTTCTCAGAACTCTGACTATTCTGATTTTTTCCCTCAGAAATTTGACTTTAATTGGATTTTATATAAAAATCTGACTTTTTTTCTGCGAAATCTGACTAATCTGACTTTTTCCCTTAGAAATCCTTATCTTTTTTTCTCAGAAATTTGACTTGAATTCGATTTTATATCGAAATCTGCCTTTAATCTCAGAAATGTGTCCTTTTTTCTCAGAAATCTGAACTTTTTTTCTTCAGCAATTTTTTTTAAGTCAGATTTTATATCAAAATCTGACTTTTTTCTCAGAAATCTGACTTTAATCTCAGAAATATTTTACCCTCAGAAATCTGACCTTTTTTCTCAGAAATTCAAAAAAATCTGAAATAAAATCAAATCAAAATCTGACTTAACCTGAGACTTTTTTTTCTCAGAAATATGACTTTAATCTCATAAATCTGACTAGCCCAAAGTCCCGTCCTTCATTTCATCTCATTGTAAAAGGTGGAGCAGAGGAATTCCCTGAGAAAGAAAGAGAGGAAACCCAGGATCAGACAAATGAAGGACAGAGAGCTCAGAGATAAGGAGACAAGAGAAGGACAGAGTGGACGAGATAAAGAGTATTAAGAGTGTTTTGGGGGAAGATGAGTGTGTGACCCATAAAGATATATATATATATATATATATATATATATATATATATATATATATATATGTATATAGAGGCCAGCGCTCTGTGCTTTTTTCTTTTTTTTATCCATTAAACAGAATCCCTGCGGCTCTGCACTCACAGATTATAAACTCTCTGACTGACTGTGACCGTTTGTCTGCAGCAGTCGCTCAGCGAACATGTCGACTCAAAACACTGGAGACGGAATTCAGGTGATAGTGGGACAAAGAATTTGACACAAATACTGAAAAGAAGAAGAAGAAGAAGCTTGAATCAGAGGTTTGCTCAATGAGTATTTGTGTTTTTGAGCAGCACAGCCACAGTTTTTAACCCGTGTGACTCTTTTAATTCCACAAATGATATTAAAGGGGCTCGGCATCACTTTCACAGGAAGAAACAGCTGCAGAAACATCAACTTAAAGGTGCATTATGTAATAAATCTAAAGCAACTGGCCATAAAATCCTCCTAATATGTCACAGAGACTCAGGAATAATGTTCATATAACAAACTGAACTCACCAACAACAACAGTACAGACAAAGTATTTGCATTAAAAACATTTTTTTTGCAGACTGCAAATCATGTTTATCAGGGGTGTCAAACATACGGCCCGTGGGCCAGAACCGGCGCGCCAGAGGGTCTGATCCGGCCTGCAGGATTAGTTTGTTGTTGAAATACTATACTAAACCACCTGTGTGATGCGTAAATGGTCAATTTAGGGATAATATTATTGAAATTGCAGTTATTTTTCCTCATATTTTGTCAAAAAGATACTTCGTTAAATGTAAATCAAAAGTGAAAAAAGAAAATTCAATTCTTGTTGTTCATATGTTATTATGCTATTATTTTATTGGTCCGGCCCATTCGAGATCAAATTGCGCCGCATGTGGCACCTCTGATGTTTACGTTTTACCGCCGTCTACCAATCATTGCAGTCAGTAGAGTCTCAGCTGCCGAGCGACCACGGGTTGCCAGTTACGTCAGAAAACGAAATATAAAAAGACGGTATCGGTGTTTTGAATTTGAACGCAGTAACCGTTTTTTGGCCACATTCTTACATATGGCGCCTTTAATGAAGTGTCAGAGCTTCCGATGACGAGTTTAAATTGAACTTGAGACATAACTGGTAGATTTTCGCGCACATTACGAGGAGTGTTTTTTTTTTTTTTTTTTAATTATTTTGGTGCATAAAGGACACAGGAAATGCAGACATGAGCAGGACGGAGGACGACGGCAGTAAAAATGATGCACGCTCGTGTCTGCAGGGCAGCGTTCAGCAAACAGATGCAGCCCGCGGTGAACAGGTGCCCCACAGGAAGTGAAGGTCCTTCAAAGAGATGAAGGTGTGTGTGTGTGTGTGTCACTGTGTGTGTGTGTCACTGTGTGTGTGTGTGCCAGCAGGGCAGCAGAGGGCCAGGCTTTTCTGAATCCCCTGACAGCCACTTGTCACTCTCCCCTCTGACCATCTGGGCTCTTTCCTCTGTCTTCATCTCACACACACACACACACACACACCGACACACACACACACACACACAGAAACACACACACACACACACACTGCACCAACAGGAGCCGGTGGTGACAGTGGTGACAGCAGGGGTTGGCAGGGCAACAGATGCCAGTTTCTCCGCATTTGTTTCCCTCTGTGCTTTTTCACCTTCTCCATCTCCATCCATCCATCAGTCAGTCCATCTGTACGTCAAGTCTCACGTCGCCATCTTCCCGTACCATCCATCCATCCATCCATCCACTCATCCATCCATCCACTCATCCATCCATCCATCCATCCATCCATCCCTTCTTCACTGAGTCATTTTTTAGTGATATTTGACGAGTATCGTGATGTTCAGCGTCTCATAATAAGCTCGAGATGCTCAAAAATAGTATTTTCCCGTCAAAAGTAGCATTTTTTGTTTGTTTCGAGTGTATTTAACTAATTTTTTTAGTTCTATAATTGTGACACTGTTCTAGATTTAAGTTGAAATGAGATTAGAAACTGGTATTTTGAGACCAAATGTCTTGAATTTAGCATTCCTGACTCATATTATTAGACAGTGCTCTTTTGCCATAATTTATCCGTCATCAAGAGTATTTATTTACCTTATTGTGAAGCAGATTTTTCGTCTCAATTCAAGTGAGACGATTCATCTATTTACAGATAACACAGCAGCTTAAAAACCTTGTTTCATCTGAGATGCGACTCAAAACGAGATGTTTTCAAGATATTCAAGATGCACCGTCTAAAAACAAGCTCCTTTATCTCATATAAACTACACTCTTAGAACCATATAAGGTTCTCTGGCTTGTCCTCATATGAGAACACTTTGGCTCCAGGTAGAACCTTTTTATAAACCTGGAACCCTTTTGGAGGATTCCAGGTAGAACCCTTTTAAAACCCTTTATTCAGGAAAGGGGTTTTAAAGGGTTCTCTGGATCAAAATGGTTCTTACTGGAACCATTAGTGTTACCAAGAACCCTTGAAAAACCCTTTCTTCAGGAAAGGTTCCAGGTAGAACCTCAGCCCTTGTAGAAGAACCCTTTTGGAACCCTTATTTCTAAGAGTGTAGAGATTTTGCGTTTTTGCAGTGTAAGCTGAACCATCACCACTTAACCTGAAAAATCAATATTTGTACTCGAAAATCTCCTAAAGAAGTAACACACACACACACACACGCACGCACGCACACACACACACACTGAGCCATATGTTAGCGCTGACCTCCACCGCTGCACTGAACTAAAGGTGTTTTACAGCAGCAGTCGCTCTCACAGGAACTTAATGATTCATCAGGGACTCATAACTGTTGTTCAATGTGACACTGATCTGATCTGAGTGCAGTTTCTCTGCTGCGTGTCACACCCACATCCATCCACTCAAGTTCTGCTCATACGACCTTGCTTTAACCTTGTGAAGGTCAATGGGGGGAAACATTGTGTAACTGAGCCTTTAAACAGTTGACCTACAAAATAAACACATATTCAGCTTATTTTTCTTTTCTTCTGACTCTTATTCTGCATGAATAAAAACACTTTTTTTGTGCTCATTCACTCCTAAACCAAACAGTGTATGTGTTTCTCTAGATTAGGCTCAACCTTCATTGATAATCTATAAAATGCTTCTGCTCAAATTGACCAAATGACTTCTCATATGTGGACAAACACCTGTTGTGTTTCAGCGAGTGACGGCAGTGAAGACAATGGAAAGTCAGAGGAGGTCACTTTTTTTTCCTCAGAAATCTGACTTTAATCTGATTTTAATATCAAAATCTGATTTAAATTTCAGAAATTTGACTTTAATCTGATTTTAATATCAAAATATGACTTAATCTGACTTTAAATTCAGGAATCAGACTTTTTTTCTCTCATAAATTTGACTTTAATCTGATTTTAATATCGAAATCAGACTTAAATCTGATTTTTTTGCCTCAGAAATATGACTTTAGCTCAGAAATCTGACTTTAATCTCACTTTTTTCTGACTTTATTCTCACTTTTTTCTCAGAATTCTGACTTTTTTTCTCAGAAATTAGACTTTAATCTGATTTTAATATCAAAATCTAACTTTAATCTGACTTTAATTTCAGAAATTCGATTTAAATCTGATTTTAATATCAAAATCTGAATTAATCTGATTTTTTTTTCTCAGAAATATGACTTTTTCTCAGAAATATGACTTTAATCTCACTTTTTTCTCAGAAATATGACTTTTTTTCTCAGGAATTTGACAGTTTGATTTTAATATCGAAATCTGACTTTATTCTCAGAATTCTGAGAAAAAAAAAAAGTCAGAATTCTGTCTTAATGTAGCCCTAACACTGTTTTGTATTTTTCCTGTTTATATGAACATGAAATAAAAAATATTACAAAAACATAAACAACCAGAAAAACTAATTATTCTCACATTTTGAAATACGTTAATCTGGATTAATCACTTCTAATGATAGTATATGTGTGTGTGTGTCAAATATGAACCTCATGAATGAAACCGAGTGATTTTGAGGCAAGAGAAAAACCTTAAGGTCACTTTATGGCAAAGTGTAAAAGAGCATATTATGAGATGTGCTGACAATGAAGTCACTGTTTCTGAAACTATATCATACTTTAGACGTAAACCTGACAGAACCCTGGGCTCAGGCTCCATGTTCTGGCCTCAGGCCTCCGTGGTCTCCACAGTGAAGCAGCTCTGGGTCAAATGTGATCAGAACTCGACGCCTCTCTTTCCTCCCGTAGAGCAGAGCAGCGACGAGCAGATGGACGAGCAGCGTTTTTTGCCCAGGTCCGCAACAGATTCATCAAGCTGCCGCCTACGCTTTTCCGTTCCTCAGCCTCTATCAAAGAGTGTTCTCTGCTGCCCGGCGTTGACAGGTACACTGAAGCATGAGCTTCTTCTTAAAAGCAAAGGGAGGAAGCATGTGGTGACATAGCTGCTGAAGCATATCGGAGGGTGGGGGTGTGGATTGGTCATGCCGGGCCATACTTTCCCTGCTGCTTTCGCCAGAGAAAACACAGGCTGTGATGTGGGTGCAGGTCCTGTGGCCGCAATGGAAATCAGGGTCAGGATCAAGCCTCGCTTTTACATTTTCATTTTTTTTTTGTAGAAAAACACTCTCTTGTGCTTTATGTGAGAATATAGAAAGTGTTATGAATACTACAGACACCGATTAATGGTACAAGAGGAGGATTTCAACAAGAAAAGTACATCTAGATATGAGCACAGACGTCTTATATTAGCCAAAATAGTCAATTTCACTTCTTTTTTAAATTTTAAATTGTATTTTTTTTAGTATAAAAACACCCTTGTGGTTACTATAGTGGTACAGGAGGAGGATTTCAACAAGAAATGACCACAGACGTCATATATTTTTGTTTAAATTCGCCAAAACACTCTTCAAAACCATTTAAATCTGTATTTCTACTCAAAGTTACGGACTTCTTTCATTACGGTAACTTGAAAAGGTGCAAAAACACATGTTTTTGTGGTGATTGAGGGACGACAGGAAGTAAAAAAACACTCTCTTGTGCGAATATGAAAAGCTTTATGAATACTACAGACACTGATTAGTGGTACAGGAGGAGGATTTCAACAAGAAAAGTACATCTAGATATGAGCACAGACGTCTTATATTAGCCAAAATAGTCTTTTGATACATAGAAATCTGTATTTCTACTCAAAGTAACAGACTTCTGATTGAGGGACGACAGGAAGTACATACTCTGGGTGCAGGTCCTGTGGCAGGTCAATTTCACTTCTTTTTTAAATTTTAAATTGTATTTTTTTTTTAGTATAAAAACACTCTTGTGGTTAGTATAGTGGTACAGGAGGAGGATTTCAACAAGAAACGACCACAGACGTCGTATATTTTTGTTTAAATTAGCCAAACTAGTCTTCAAAACCATTTAAATCTGTATTTCTACTCAAAGTAACAGACTTCTTTCATTACGGTAACTTGAAAAGGTGCAAACACGCATGTTTTTGTGCCGATTGAGGGACGACAGGAAGTAAAAAAAAAAACCACTCTCTTGTGCTTTATGTGCGAATATGAAAAGCTTTATGAATAATACAGACACTGATTAGTGGTTTCAACAAGAAATCACGACAGACGTCCCATATTTTTGTTTAAATTAGGCAAAACACTCTTCAAAACCATTTAAATCTGCATTTCTACTCAAAGTAATGGACTTCTTTCATTACGGTAACTTGAAAAGGTGTAAACACACATGTTTTAGTCGGGATTTAGGGACCACGAGCCGCAGGAGGTACATATTCTGGGTGAAATGAGGGTCAGAAATGCAGCCTCAGTTTTAAATTTAATTTTTTTAGTAGAAAAACACTCTCTGGTGCTTTGTGTGAGAATATGGAAAGCGTTATAAATACTACAGACACTGATTAGTGGTACAGGAGGAGGATTTCAACAAGAAATGACCACAGACGTCATATATTTTTGTTTAAATTATCCATTTAAATCTGTATTTCGACTAAAGTAATGGACTTCTTTCATCACTTTAACTTGAAAAGGTGCAAATGCGTATGTTTTTGTGGTGATTGAGGGACGACAGGAAGCACATAATCTGGGTGCAGGTCCTGTGGTTGCATGGAAATGAGGGTCAAGATGCAGCCAAATTTTAATTTTTCAATTTTCAATTTCCTTTTTTTTTTTTAAGTATAAAAACACTTTTTTGCGCTTTATGTGCGACAAATGGAAAGCTTTATGAATACGACAGACACTGATTAGTGGTTTCAACAAGAAAAGTACATATGACCACAAACGTCATATATTTTTGTTTGAGGTAGACAAAATAGTCTTTAAATCCATATGAATCTGTGTTTCCACTCAAAGTAACGGACGTCTTTCATCACGGTAACTTAAATGTGTAAAGGATGGATTTGAGATGATCAGACTTTTGTGTCTCTGACCTGCACTCGCGTTTGACGTCGTCCAACCCCTGAACATGAATACTTTATCTCCTGTTCCACTTCACCACTGTATACTCCCTGGGTCAAACCAAAGCTAATTAGGCTCCGACACCTTCTTTTTCTCCATCCTTCCTTCCTTCCATCCTTCCTTCCTTCTATGTCCACTTCTCTCTGTTGTTCTGAGGCACTCACACACACACCTCCTCCTCACTCCTCCTCCTCCTCCTCTCCCTCTGTTTCTCCCCTTCAGGGAGGACAGCCCATCACCATTCAAGACACATAACCAGTCGCAGCCACAAGTGACAGCATCACGCACACACACACGCACACACACACATACACTATTCGTCACATTTACATTTCAAACTGCCTGCGCTTCCACCAACACATCCATTATTTACCAGCCTCTGGCCTAAGAGGAGAGCACCGTATCCACACTCCCCAGGTAGTATGAGTGTGTGTGTGTGTGTGTGTGTGTGTGTGTGTGTGTGTGTGAATGAGGGACATGTACTTCCTCTCTCTCTCTCTCTCTCTCTCTCTCTCTCTCTTGCTGCTTCCCTCAGCAGCCAACAATTATATTCCCAAACTTCATAAACTAAATTTCCTTCCTTCCTTTTCTCATTTCATTTTTTTGTTTCCACCCTCTCTCTCTCTCTCTCTCTCGCCGCTGTCGATCTTTTAAAAGTCGATTACCGCGTCCGTTTGGTAGCGACGGCGACGTCGGGAACGCTAACGCGTCACCGGAATGAAAAATAATATATGGAAAAAAAATATATGATTTGGAATGAAAGGATTTTTTAAAGATCGATATTAACTTTGTGAGACACTTTTTGTTTTTTTCACACACGCACACGCACACACACACGTGTGCCGTACATGTACTTAGCATGTGTGATCGCTAGCTAGCGCACGGCGGCGGCGGCGGCGGCTCCGCATGTATGTCCTCGCACATTCCCGCCGTGATTCACCGCTTCACACCCTGACCGCCGCCGCGTCTGGAAGCGCGTGGCCAGGTTTTTCGTTTTTTTTTTCCGTACAGCGCGGGGCGCGATTCACACACTCCTCGCCGGCGATGTCGCAGGATTCTGTCCATCTCGCACACACACACACACGCACACACACACACCTCCTCCTTGCTGTTTTTCTAGCCTCTCTGCACCTCCCAGTACCTCCTCACACCTCCTCCACACAAGGTGAGAGCTCGGGACGACGCGTTGACTCACATTTTGTGAATTGATTGTGTACGATAGATATGTGACTGATTTGTTTGTCGCGCTGTGATTTTTTTTTTTTTTTACCCTTCCTTTTCAAACATTTAACAAATAAAACAGAGGATTTTTCTAAAGCTTTAATCTGTTTTATTAAGAGGAGAGAGAGCGAGAGGCCGGAGCTCGCGGCGGCGGGAAAGGGTGCGAGGGTGGCCTAGTTAAAGCACTCGTAATGGATTACATTACGCTATAAACGCACAGTCTCCTCCCCACAGTCACCACAACAAGCCAATAAATTGGAGGTTAAGGATGATTCTTTTTTATTTTTAAGTGGCCACAGCGACCGTGACCTCTGGATATCGCAAAAAAAACAGACAAAGAATCGGTGTCTTTAAAGACAGCGAGCGTTCAGGCGCCTTCAACGTTTGAGGCTGATGAGGTTTGTCGTGGAAATCCTCTGCCGGCCGACGAGTTTTTATTTTCGTTGCAAGGAAAACGTCAATCTTGGCAGGAGTCGATCCCGGCTGGAGAAAGACCCGGAGCGAAGTGAGCCCTCCACGTTTATACCTGAGCAACTCCCCTTTTCGCATTCCTCCAATAGACAAAGTGTCTGCCATTCCAGGCGGTGTTTTCACACCTCTTTGTCTACTGTAGGCAGAGGTGGAAAAAGTACTAAAATATTGTACTCAAGTAAAAGTACCAATACTTTGATGAAATATTACTCAAGTAGAAGTAAAATTAGTCATATGAAAATGTACTCAAGTAGAAGTAAAAAGTAGTTCATTTGAAATGTACTTCAAGTAAAAGTGACTTAGTTACTTTGCGTGGGGTGTGAGCGTAGTAGAAATATGACAAGGGGTCAGAAATCCAAAACTATTTTGGAGCTTGCGCGCCCAGCGTGACACAGGATATGACGTCACTTTTGGCGTAGCGCCCTCTATGTTCACGCGCCAGTGCTGGTGCTAATGCTAATCACATCATCATTCGTCTGGTTCTAGTGTATATTTTCCCCCTGTAGGTCTTCACTGTGATGAATTTTTATTTTTACTCAGTAACGGATAGGATTTATGAAGTAACTAAGAACAATACTTGAGTCAATACGTACTAAGTAAAATACAAAATCCTGATTTTAAATTGTACTTAAAAAATACAAAATACACAAAAAACTTATTCAATACAGTAACTTTTACTGAAATTGGAATGACTATAAATACTATATAATTATACATTTTTGTAGGTATTGTTGTTGTTTTTATTACCCCAGAATTTATTCTATATTTCAGGATGCTGGTCCACTATACAGAGGCGGCCATTTTGGACCACTGTGTTTTTACAGAAGCCCACAAAAGACAAACTGTTTGGAGTTTTAATGCTAACTGAAAGTTGCTCCAACTCACTTGGAAAAGAGACTAATTAGGTGAGGAATATTTAGTTTAAACATGAAAATTCACTAATAAACATTGCTAAATTTTACACACTGTACCTTTAAAGTTCATTCGGCTCATTTTTGCTCATTAAAACACGTCTAGTTTATGACTCCTGCACAATTACTGCACAACTACTACTATCAAATTAATCTTAAGTTTGACTCAACAACAGAGAAAAACAAAGCCGGAATATGTGACCTATAAACACACACACACACACCCAGGATGTCCATATAAGGAGTTATCATTCCCACGCTACAGCATCAAATCCGTAGGACTCCACCGCAAGCTGGATATGTGAGTTATGTCTTAAGTAATAAATACAGTTGAGGCCACGAGTGCAACCATCTAAGAGAGGCAGAGACTAAACCATCGTTGAACTTTATCAGGCATTTTTTGTGGCTATTAGAGAAATCGCATGTGTCAGTTTGAACACAAAGATGAGTGAAGACGCTAATTCAAGAGAAGAGATCTCGACACGCGTCTGTGATGATTCCTGTGATTTATGTCACGCTGCATCAAACAACATCACGTAGCTACGTTGGCTAATTCGTATAATCTAAATGGTGCATTTGAACTGATGCGGCTCGAAAAAAAAAAACTGGACTTGGAGGCTTCTTCCCTACATCACTGATACGCACCAAAGCATTGTGGGATTGCTGGCCCGAGCGTCTTGGCACCGGTGGTTGGCTGCCGCTGCTGCTGCTGCGGCGGCGGCGGCGAAGCGGTGTGATGTTCTCTCCAGCAGACCCCCGCGATCGCCGCACTGGTAGACGACCACGACAACACACCTTGGCCGCCGTCCCGTAACTTCAAACGACCAAAACAGCAGGTCCTCTATTCTCCTCTCTCGCTTCTTCCCTTCCCTTCACTTCCCTCCTTCCTCTTGTCGTCTACTTTCTCTGCTTTCTCGTCCGGGGGCCAGATGAGCAGACGCCCAAAGTAGCGAGCGGCGTATTTGAAAAAACATCACCGGGGATGTCACAACACCCGCTGACGCCGACTGGTAGACGTCCTCGCCTTTTTGCCTGGATAACCGCCGCCAGCCTTATCACCCATACTGTGGACAGCAGTCTGTTCGCTCACACCTCCGTAAGGTGTGATTATTTTCCCGGCGCAAAACAACCCTCCGACGAGTCTAAGTTACCTGCGAGGTGATGAGCGCGAATTCACCCCCGTTAAACTGTTACATGACTGGAGAGGAAGCAGATGATGTGACTGACGTACAAGCGTTTTTTTTTTTTTTTATAAAATCACTTTGTAAACGCTGTCACACAGAGAACACAAAAAAACTCCCCGGATCGTTCCCTGACATGATTCACGCTCCACACCTGGCTGCTCTCGCTAAGCGAGGTCACTCCTTTCTAAAGTACAAATAACCACCAGAGGATGGGGGGAGGGGGGTGGGAGAAAAAAAAATGGTTTCCACATGCAGTCGATTGTGATATATTTTGTCTGCTGTGGTTAAAAAACGATTTGTAGAGGGAGTCTTAATCTCCGGCAACATGTGTGGGCCATACGCACTGTCCTGCCTTTGTTTGGGACGTCCTCTTGGCACGGCTACAGTCGGAGGTTTCGCGCAGCAGCCGTGTGTCCTGCGTGTGTCCATCCAGATTAAAAAACTCATGGCCTGGACTTAAACGCACACAGCTGCAGTGTCAGAAAATGTAAAAACAAACAGTGTGTGTATACAGTATGTGTGTGTGTGTGTGTGTGTGTGTGCGTGCATACATCATGTGGACACCTGCAGGGCCGAGGCCCCCGGAGACAGTGAAACAGGCCAGTTATCTCCACTTAGGCTCTGGTTCGCTTCAAAACGGAGCGCGGCGCAAACTGAAACAGAATCCAGCGCCCGTGACCTGTTTGCATGCGCGGCAGATGGAAGGTCATGTTCTGCTTTCACCACCACCACCACCACCGCACACTATCTGACGATGCTTCCTCTGAAGCAGCTGCTAAAGCTGCTAAAGTTATACGATTGTTTGCTGGACGATGGAATGGAAGTCATTTGTGAGTGACCTCATTTCGGCGTTACTCTCAAAAACGTCTCGCACTCAACCAAACTTGCAAAGATTGAAAGTCAGTGAGTCATCGAAAATGTTTGATGCTCTCATTATATGGTACGAAAATATGCATAATCTGGCTTTAAAGTCAGTGTACAATCTGTATAATCACTGATTGGCTACTGAGTTTTGGAGTGACAGCTCAAATCGGTAGCCAAGTCATAGTTGTGTATGAGTCGATAAACCGATAAAGTCTGCTAGCTTAAGTGCTGACACGTTAGCGATAAAGTACGCTAGCTTAAATGCTAATGAATTATCAATAAAGTCCTCTATCTTAAATGCTGACACGTTAGCGGTAAAGTCTGCTAGCTTTAATGTTAATGAGTTAGCGATAAAGTCCGCTAGCTTAAATGCTACTGAATTATCGATAAAGTCCTCTATCTTAAATGCTGACACGTTAGCGGTAAAGTCTGCTAGCTTAGATGCTAATGAGTTAGCGATAATGTCCGCTAGGTTAAATGCAAATGAGTTAGCTATAAAGTCCTCTCGCTTAAATGCTCATGATTTAGCGATAAAGCCCACTAGCTTAAATATAATGAGTTAGCAAAAAAGTCTGCTAGCTTAAATGCTAATGAGTTAGCGATAATGTCCGCTAGCTTAAATGCAAATGAGTTAGCTATAAAGTCCTCTCGCTTAAATGCTCATGACTTAGCGATAAAGCCCACTAGCTTCAATATAATGAGTTAGCAAAAAAGTCTGCTAGCTTAAATGCTAACAAATTAGGAATAAAGGAATACAATTGTGAGGACTTGTTATTGTTATTTATTGAATTTGGGATGGAACAGTGATCAACCACTCTCTTAATGTTCCTTTACATCTCATGGACCAAACATCAATCTGATTAAAGCAGAAAATAATCAATATTTTAGACAATTACATTTTATTCTAATTTGTGGTCATCTTCTGATTCGTGTACTTCACTTTCTGAGCCAAAGACATCACCTAACAGAAGCTCTCTCTCTCTCTCTCTCTCTCTCTCTCTCTCTCTCTCTCTCTCTCTCTCTCTCTCTCTCTCTCTCTCTCTCTCTCTCTCTCTCTCTCTCTCCCTCTCTCTCTCTCTCTCTCTCTCTCACACACACATACATTTTCATTAAAAGCTCTCCAGGGCGGCTTAATTCATATTAACATGTAAAAAAAAATCTCCATAATTTAGCAGTGATTTGGTCACAGTCTGCACAGCGCTGCGGATATTTCTGCTGCTCAGCGTTTAATAACCGCGCTGAATATACTGTACATCGAACTGTATGTTCAACTGTAATAAAACACACGGTTGGAAAGTCCGTTAGTTTAAACACTAAATCGTGCTTATATCCTGAAATACATTGTACTGTATGTTCAAAGCACGGGAGATGACGGTGAGCGAGAAGGGACAAACTACAGCACATAGATATTATGTTATGTATATTGTATATTGTATCGATTTCATGCAACCTGTGACTTCCTCTTCCTGGTAAAAACTGAGGTGAATTATATTTAACATGAAATTATGTATAAGCTCGTGAGGGGGAAAAGTCAAATACTCGCTGCGAGTATCGAAGCTAACGTTCACCTCTTCCTGCTCCACTTTTAAAGAGCGTGAATCCTAAATGAATCAGACTCTCTCCACAAAGCGACATCCTGTGCTCGGTTCGGAGCAAAGCGGCGCAGGTGTAACCGAATCACGTTTTTCCCTAAAAAACTCCTCATCCTGCGCCCCCTTTACCCAATTCACAGAGCTTTTGTCAAATTAGTCAACAAGGGCCTGCCGCAACTGCAGGCTGTTTACAAAGCGCACAACTCTTTGCTTTCTCTGTCGCATCGGCGGCTGCGACCCGGAGGAGGAGGAGGAGGAGGATAGAGCGGCGCAATCAAAGGCTGCCGAAACACACGCGTCACCCTTTGATGAAAATCTGGCCCTCATCCGCACACGGGAGCGCATCGCGGCACGCATTAGACCGTTTTTTACGGAATAAATATTTGACGGGCAGCGGTATCACAAGATGCAGAGGAAGCTGCTAGCGCGCAGCTGTTACCCCCGCTGCCGTCGCCTGCTCTCCCCTCCCATCCTTTATCCCGGGCTGCCTCCTGCAGACACAGAGCTGGTTTAAAGCTCAATTGTGCATTTTGCAGATAAAGTAGCAAAACTACTAGAGGCGGTGTTGTGAGCGCCCGTTGCCAGGGCAACACTAGTAAGAGACCTGGTTCTCCATTACTACTTAATTTAGGCACTCTAATTGCATTCCGCACAATCTGTGGCCACAATGTTATGCAGAGGAAGAGGAAGGAGAAGTTAGGGCGGAGGCGGCGGGCGAGGAGGAGGAGGAGGAGGGGGGTGGGGGGGGTACAGGTCTTTGGTAAACCGTGCCCGCGAGCGAAAATAAAACGCCTCACAAACTGAGCGCGGGGGCAAACAGCTTTGAAATTCACTTTATTGCTGTTTGTGGCGATAAAACGTCTTTTTTCGCTTAAAGATGAACTGAAACATTAAATTTCAATTGGGCACAGTTCTGGAGAGCACACGATCACGCTTTCATTTCAGGAGGAGGCGGGGGGGGGGGGGGGGGGGGGGGGGGTGACTAAAAACAAGCGCGCCCGGGTCAACGATTCAAAAGTTAATTGTCTTCTTCTAACCGACGAGTTCTCACACACACACACACACACACACACACACAGGCCTGTGAACCACACAGTTCCTTTCAACCTGCACACACAGAAAGAGAGAGAAAGGCGACCCACAATGCTTTTCTTCAGCCGCGGGGGGGTTGAAATGACTGGTAAGTGTTGAACCAGTGTTTTCGGGGGTCCCTGACCCCCCACACACTGAAATGACATAGACACTAGATACAACATAACCCCAATTATCCTGCACTCTCTCCCTTCACAGTCACCGCAGCAATTCTGTGGACAACAACTCGCTTCAAGAGAAGAAACAGACACACGACGGCGGAGCGAACCATCAGATCAGTTTAGTTTTAAACCTTAGAGAACGTATCTTATCTCGGAGAAGCTACGGAGCTTTTGTTAGACGCTGTTTTGGAGCGACAGCTCAATTCAGTAGCCGAGTAATAGTTGCGTGTAAGTCCGCTATCTTAAATGGTAGAGCGTTAGCGATAAAGTCCGCCAGCTTTAATGCCAATGAGTTAGCTATAAAGTGCCCTATCTTAAATACTAAAGCGTTAGCGATGAAGTCAGCTAGCTTAAATGCTAACACTTTAGCGATAATGTCCGCTAGCATAGCAGAATTGGTCGGCATGACCAGAAGCCTCAAATTTTGAGGACATTGTTATTTTAGAGTTTGGGATTGAACAGTGATCAACCATTCTTTTAATTTTTCTTTACATTTCATGGACCAAACATCAAACTGATTAAAGGAGAAAATCAAAGTTTTCGGGGGTCCCTGACCGCCACACACTGAAATGACACAGGTACGCTATCTTAAATGGTAGAGCGTTAGCGATAAAGTCCGCTAGCTAAAATGCCAATGAGTTAGCTATAAAGTCCGCTAGCTTAAATGCTAATACATTAGTAATGAAGTCAGCTAGCTTAAATGGTGAAGTGTTACCGGTAATGTCCGCTAGCATAGCAGAACTGGTCGGCAAATTGATTAAAAGAGAAAATCAAAGTTTTCGGGGATCCCTGACCCCCACACACTGAAATGACAGGTACGCTATCTTAAATAGTAGAGCGTTAGCAATAAAGTCAGCTAGCTTTATGCCAATGAGTTAGGTATAACGTCCGCTAGCTTAAATGCTAATGCATTAGTGATGAAGTCAGCTAGCTTAAATGCTGACATGTTACCGGTGATGTCCACTGGCGTAGCAGAACTGGTCGGCATGACCGTGCTAATATCCTGTAATATATTGTATTATATGTTCAAAGCACGGGAGATGATGGTGAGCGAGAAGGGACAAACTACATGGAAAGTTTGAAAGTTTACAGTTGCACACTGTGGTGCTTTTGTCCCAGAATAATTCAGTATATCTGGGACAGGAGACTCTGGAACGTCGGGCCGGAACCGGTGTAGTGTGGAAATTGAAGATAGCGCTACTGACCCTTATCGTTCTTCTGCCATTTTGGATTGAATAGAGAGCGAAACTAAACTTTCACAGGTCACAAATTTTGTCCAATCTTCACGGAACTTGACGTACGCGATCCCTGGACCAAACCTCACAAAAGTTACCAGAAGGATTTTTGATTTTCGGGAAGCATTTCCCCGTCAGAGCCGGACGAAATCCGCGCCGTAGCCGCCACACAGGAAGTTAGCTCATACATCAGGAACGCTTTCACGTATCGAAACCAAACTTTGTACATGAACTTGGGACTCCAATATGAGGAAGCACAAGAAAAAATAATAACAATTTTATGGATATTTCTCAGACTTATGCAGTTCCCTCAGTTTAAAGTTGAAGACGCCGTATGTCGTTCTTAAAAGACCAAAAAAGTTAGGGTTTAAAAGACTTGTTGAGGTCAGTTTTACAGTTGTGTGTGTGTGAGTGTTAGTCTGTATGTGTGGGTGTGTGTGTGTGTGTGTGTGTGTGATGGGATGTCTATGTTTGATAGGGAGCTTGAATGGATGTGAGGAAAAAGGGGGTGGATGGGCAGCTTTGACCCATGCCTCTCTCTCCGACCTGTCCTTTGTCTCTCGTCACCCTGGCCCTCTCACCCCCCCCCCCCCACAAAAGGAGTCCTTGCACAGGGAGGAGGATGTGGAGGGGGACCTCTTTTATGACTTCTTTGCCATTTTTCTCCAACCAAACCCTCCCTCCCTCCATCCTCCTCCTCCCGTACGGTTTTCAGACCCATTCGTTCCTGCCTCGTCCTCTGGATTTGGGGGGGCCACCATTTATATCGTTGCCTGGGAATTAAGGCCCCGTGGCCCCCTTTGTTGTGAGTCGGGCTGGGACAGCGGTGACAGGGGAGAGGGGTGGTGGGTGGTGTGTGTGGGGGGGGGGGGGTTTGCCCTTTGTTGTAGCCAGCAGAGTGGGCTTCAGTTCCCACAGACCTGGGGGGTTACCAGGGCCCCCCCGCAGCATGATGCCGATGAGGTAATGTTGACAGAGCTGTGTACGCTCACACATGCAGGGATCACTCGTTTTTTGTGTTGACCTGTGTTCACGCCGAGACAAACGTGGACACACACAGGTGCGAAACAGAGTTCCTCGCTGAGAAAAAGCTCCTTTTCCAACAAAGATGAAAACATGAAACTCATATTTAATCAATAAAAGTGTGGATTTCATGCATAGATAAATAAGCAGAGACAAAGTTCATCATCAAATTCACGTTGGTTTTCAAACAAAACTAATACTTCCTCATTAGTCTAATTTTATTCCAATAAATTACATGTGTGATTTGTGAAGTTTGCTTGTTTTTTTGCCGTGAATGTTGCAACACACTTATTTCATCTATCTATCAAATCAACAGCAACCGCTCATCAAATATGAAGAAACTTTGATTTCCTCCTCGTATTCAAAACAAACAAAAAAAACTACGAGCTACACGCGACCTTCACGTCACCGGTGCTGTTGTAACTTTCTGCAGTAAACAAGTATTTTTAAAAATCCTGATCACAGAGAAAGCTGATTTACTCGCCGCCCCCATACAAAGCCTTTTTTTTATTTTTTATTTACAGTTAGAGAATGAAGATGACTGCGTGTATTTCACAACAACAACAACAACAGTGTCATTGCTGCAAAACCTCATTTGTTGACTTTGACACAGAGAATATACGCAGAGTTTCGTACCACGAGCGCATCAAATAACCTTGATCTGAGGTTGACCTCAAATGCTTATGTCCAAACATAAAACACAAAAGAAATGATGCAAACGCAACAATACAGTTATAATATGCCCTGACACACACACACACACACACACACACTCCTCGTGTTCCTCCCCAAATATTTAGAAGCGTAGATGTTGATGCCCGCAGCTCTGACAAGCTTGAGTTCATTTAGAGTTGCAGAGATAGTAACTGCATGTGTGTGTGTGTGTGTGTGTGTTTGCAGACAAGGGGACAGTGCATACACACACACACACGCACCCCCGCACGCACACACACACACACACATGTTTTTCCATAAGACAGCGACAAACTATGTGAACAAAGCCGAAGCAAAAACACACCATCACCGCCTACACACGCACACACACACACACACACACACACACACACACACACACACACACACACACACACACACACACACACACACACACACACACACACACACACACACACACACACAGCATTAGCTCTGTTAAATGTGACTGCGAACACAATTTCTTCTCCTTTTCCTTAACGTTTAAGGAACTTTATATTTTACACACACACACACGCACACGCACACACACACACACACACACACACACACACACACACACACACACACACACACACACACACACACACACACACAAATAACCTGTATTTCCTCTTCTCTTCCTCTAACTGCTTATAGTTCTGAAGGTGGATTTCAAATCAAACACAGTTTTCTTATTTGTATTTAAATGTAATTCACTTGTTGAACAACTTGTGTTTTCAATCCCAAAAGGGTACGACAGTGTCTTCTTAGCTTAAGTTTCATTCAAATAAATAACAATAATAATAAAAAAAAGAAAGGATTGGAATGGTTAGACACACACCGCCCTGACACTGTGATGCACTGGTGCATTTAAAAGACAAAATAGTCACAGGAAGAAAAAGTGAAGTCATCTTTTTGTTAACTTTGGCTTTTTGCTATTTGCTAAAATGCTAGCCTGCGATAAACCGTATTTTAAAGGTACATTATGTAATAAATGTGAAGCAACTGGCCATAAAATCCTCCTAATATGTCACAGAGACTCAGGAATAATGTTCATATAACAAACTGAACTCACCAACAACAACAGTACAGACAAAATATTTGCATTAAAAAAAATATTTTGCAGACTGCAAATCATGTTTATGTTTTGAAATCATGTTTTTGGCATGTGGCGCCACCTACCGCCATCTACCAATCATAGCAATCATCAGTAGAGTCTCAGCTGCCGAGCAACCACGGGTTGCCAGTTACGTCAGAAAACCAAACCTAAAAGACCTCGGTAATTTGAATTTGAATGTAGTAACCGTTTTTGGCCACATTCTTACATATGGCGCCTTTAAGTAGGAATCCTGATATTGTCTATTATTAAATGCATTAACTTTATTTCTTGGAAGTGAAAGGTGCTTCTTCTTCTTCTTCTGTCTCCTTCTTGGGACGTAAGACGTTTGTTTTTACAAATTGCTGCTAGCTTGCAAGCTAGCTTTTTTGGGGGCTTTTGGATCTACGGAATACCCTAACCCTATCATGCAATATAATAATACACTGAAGAAACAGGAAGAAGAACGTTTACGGCAAAAATGAACACAAGAAGGAACGCGTTAAAACAGGAAGACATAGACGATCGACTGAAGACAAAGCAGGACGAGAAAACTTGAAATCAGCCATAATATCTGACCTCTGCAACACTGGAAATCACCGCAGAATTGCTGGAGCTCATTTACTGGATCTAAATGTCATTTAATTTGATCAAAACCAGCTTTTCTTGTTCCAATCTGGTCACAAGACGCCAAAGAACCATTTTTTTTTTCCCATTTAGCACACATGTCACATGGTCACCAGATAAGCGGTCGTCTTCATCCCCCCCGGGTGTAGAAGATGCTCGATAGCAGCAGCGTCCTACGACGGCGGCCATTGTTGAGTTCTAATCCTGACCGCTGATATGGCGCTAATAAAGCGACGCGTAATCGTTATCCGAAGCCTCCCACATGTTTTCCTCTGTACGCTGAAAGGATTTGTGTGTGTGTGAACCCAGCGGACGAGGGTTAATCTGGTTTCAGGTCAGCGTTGACACAGTTGTGCTGTTGTCTCTCAGCGCAGACGCATGGAAACGTGTTATTTTGTCCAAATACTGGTAATAATGGTGAATAAATTGGTAAAAAAAAAAACACTGCTCCTCTGCAGGTTTAAATCTGTCTCGTGTGTCCAATACGGCGACGCTCACGATTAACATATTCTCTCGCTTAACTCGTGTCTGATAACTGAAGGGTACAGTAACTCCACCACGGCTGCACTCAACGCGTCAACACGTCGCTGTTTTACACACCGGCAAAAGCAGTCGGATGCGGAAAAGGGACAGTGTGCGAACCCGAGGGCACAAAGACACACTTTTAAATGTGTGAAAACGTAGCGTGACATCATCTCACTGGTCCGACACACAGCAACTGACTTATTTTTTCCTGCTCAACTCATCTCTAGCACTGCGTGAAAAATGCTCTGCCTGGGACCTAAGGCCACGACCGGACGTAAACGGCAGCAAACGTAATCAATCTTTTTAGGAAACATGGCCGACAGAAACGACTGAAAACGCAGAGGATACGACTTTGTAAACATTAGCTATAATAACAGAAAGTCAATAGAACCATACTCGCTGCTCGAGTACTTGACAACTGGAACCGAACTGGTACCGAGGCTGATGTACAGTAGTAGAAGTATGGACGTTAAGAAAATGACCAGAATGAACCGAGCCAGGCGAAGTTTGTGCCGTTTCTGTGTGAATATTTAGCAACTTTACAGACCCTGATGACTTTTGAAAATCTTTTTTAAAAAGCGGCTCGTGACAAAACTAGCGACTCGTCTAAGTCTAACTCTCTTTTACGATTCAATACTTTTTTACCCTCCGTGTTTAAAATCTCTGTTCTAGTGATAGCTAGCGTGATAGCCAGGTTACACACCCATGTTCCGAAATCCCTATGTTTCCGAAATCCCTACGCAGTACAGAATGCTAACCCTAACCCTTACCATAACAGACATCAACGGATGCCGGGTCCGTCGGGAACATTATGCTGGGGATGAATCCGCGCTTCCCCCAACACGTATGGCTCGTTCCGCCCTGTGAAACACGTACCGTGTACTTACGTACTGCGAAACACGAAATCGCCCTCCACCGAAAGGCCAGGCCAGTATTTTGAAATGTGGAGGTTACGACATTGTAATCTCAAAGCGCTAGTCGAAACAGAGCTAGGAGGTCAAACCTCATAGGACTTTCGGAACATAGGACTTCTGGAACATAGGACTTTTGGAACATAGGACTTTTGGAACATAGGGCTTTTGGAACATAGGACTTTTGGAACATAGGACTTTTGGAACATAGGACTTTTGGAACATAGGGCTTTTGGAACATAGGACTTTTGGAACATAGGGCTTTTGGAACATAGGACTTTTGGAACATAGGACTTTTGGAACATAGGACTTTTGGAACATAGGACTTTTGGAACATCGGACTTTCGGAACATAGGGCTTTTGGAACATAGGACTTTCGGAACATAGGGCTTTCGAAACATAGGGATTTTGGAACATAGGGATTTTGGAACATAGGGATTTCGGAACATAGGGATTTCGGAACAAAGGGCTTTCGGAACATAGGGATTTTGGAACATAGGGATTTCGGAACATAGGGATTTCGGAACAAAGGGCTTTCAGAATAAAGTGCTTTCGGAACATAGGGCTTTCGAAAAATAGGGCTTTCGGAGCATATTGATTTCGGAACATAGTGCTTTCGGGAACAAAGGGATTTCGGAAAATAGGGCTTTGCTTTTTGAACATAGTGCTTTTGGAACATAGGGCTTTCGGAACATAGTGCTTTCTGAACATAGTGCTTTCGGAACATAGTGCTTTCGGAACATAGTGCGTTCGGAACATAGGGCTGTTTCCAAAACGCCGTTTCCGTGTGGACGGAACTTCTTGCCGGAAACAAAAAAACTACAACCTCAGCTCATTATTTATTCCACAGCGTAAATGACTTTCAGAGATATCTGTTAAATTCAATAAATGGCTATTTTCAGACAACCGCAACAACCTTGTAACTAGGCCAAACACCACTAGCATAGCATGCTTTCTATCAGTTAACTGCAGCTCCCCTGGGGTTCCTTTAGCCGCCCCAAAACCTCTTGAAACGCCCCTGCTACGAGAAGTCTAGCGTTGCTCAGAGGGCATATCGAAAACCTCTCGTCTCGTAAAACGCCGCGGCGGCCGAGAGTCTTGGCAGACGACCATCGCCGGCACCTGCTCCGAGCGGAGAAACCGCGTTCAGCCGCAGATAAAACTTTAAAAGCACCTTTAATGTTTTTTTTTTTGGATGAGGGAATAAAATTTTTTGTTTTTGCACATTCCACAGTCGCTGGTTTCCATACAGACTTTAAAAAAAACAACTAAATGTCAAATCTTTTCACAACAGAAAATCAATACGGCACCGAAACAAAAAAAAAAAGGCGAGAAGCGAAGAGATGAAGTGCAAAGAAATGAGTCTGCAAACGAACGCGTAACAGCGGGTCAAGTGTAGTTGTGTGAGGATTTTGTTGTTTTTTTTAAGCGGGAAGAGAGGCATAAAAGACAAGGCTGGTGACAAGGAAGGATCACAAAAAAACAAAGATAAAGAACAGGTGGAACAAAAAGTAAACAAGGGTTCAGAGCTTCTGCGCTGGCCTTTTCATGTCGCTACCGTGTGTGGAGACGCTTATTATCATCACCGTTCCTTCAGGAGAGTGGACAAACACTTGAATCGCGCGACTGCTTCAATAGATATTTTTTTTCCGCCGTTGAAATATTCATAGGTCAAAGAAATCAACAGTAAAAAAAAAAGTTGTTGTTTTTTTTCTCTTCTTTTTCAATCCTGACACACCGGAAAAAAAAATCTGTCAGGAAAATAGAAAATAGAAGATAGAGCACGGACTACAACACAAGGAGCTTTTTCCCCCCTCTTTCAAATTACCTGAGCATCTTTTTACTTCCTCGTCAAAACACCGACATGAAATCCCCGGCGCAGCTCGGGCCCTGCTTCGCGCCGCTAATAAGCCACACACACACACACACACACACACACACACTGGCAGTAACAATAGGACAATTGGGGCAATTTCCCTTTTCCCTTAATCATCTCCTTTTTTTTTTTTTTTTTATGATAAGGAATGAACTAACTGCGGCGAGGTGAAGTTACATTCTAATAAAGCCAGACGGTTAATAATGTAATCTTAAATTACGCCGTAATTACAGGCTCTTAGTCACTGGGGGATGCTCTGTAATTCAATCACTGGCCCCCGCGATACAGCACACACACACACACACACACACACACACACACACACAAAGAGAGAGAGGACGCGTTATCAGGGCTATTTTACTGTGGAAATGAATAGTCCTTCCCACCGCTGAGCCCGCTTGAGGTAATTAGACGGCACAGTGTGGCCGCTCACAAACACCCAGACGCTCGGTTATCAGCGCGGAGGTCTTATCCATCAGAGCTTTAGGAGGGGAGTGTGTGTGTGTGTGTGGTTACACACGTGTGTGTGTTTACTACAGGTGTGTATGAATACATGCACGTGTTTACACACCTGTAGGTGTGTGTTTTTTAAGGGCTGCAGCTATCGAACAGACAAATTATTCGCAAAAAGTATTATTATGGGCACGCTAACGGCGTTAGCGGCGTCAACGCTAACGCACATTAACACATTTCCACGACGACGGACGTCATATTTACGCGACTCACAGATTGTTAAAACGAGTCAGATCGCTAAACTAGACCCGCTCTAGTTCCACTGTAGGCGCGCTAACGACACTAAAGGAGCTAACGCAGCTAACTGGTAAACATGACGTCACGCGCGTCTTTTTCCCGTCAGTAGTCGTGGAAACGTGTCGCGTGTTAACTTTGACGCCGTTAGCGCGGCTATTTGTGCAGCTGCTCTTTTCGTTTGCTAAACAGACCGCTCCAGTTGGACTGCAGGCTGCGCGCTAACGATGCTAAAGGAGCTAGCGCAGCTAACGGCGCTAACTGGTAAATGGTGCCTGGACTTGGCGCCACGTAAACATGACGTCACACACGTCTTTTTCCGGTCAGTCGTCATGGCAACACATCATTAAGAGTTAACGTGTTAAGGTGCCCAGCACTATTATTTTTTAATTTTTTAATCCGTTTACTCGATTAATGAAGGGATAATAGATAGAATATTTGATTACAAAAAGATTTGATCGCTGCAGCCCTCGTGAGCTACATTAAATCAGCTAATATCAGTGTTTACGTTAGCGTGTGCCGGCAGCGTTAGCAACTGGATGCTATCGGCTCGGATGCTAAAATCATAGAGGACGTGCTGTTGTTTGCAGTGGTTCCACTGCACCTTGTTAGCTTCTCGTTGAAGCGTGAAATGGTCCCACACTTTTAGACATTTACTGCCTTTTTACGAGCCGTTTTTAACTCTCCGTCTCCGCCGTCGCGGCAGCCGAGATCCGGATGCGCGTCTGCTAAAACGGTCCGTGTGGAACACACACCGTTTTATCGAGTAATCGTTGCAGTTTGTGTCTCTGTAAATCTCCCCCCTAAAACCACAAACCTCCACAGAGGAGAGTGAAAAGTTCCCGTCTCAACAGAAATGTGTGAGGATTGTTTTTCCCCCTCTTTTCATTTGGCTGGGTCAGGGTTCGTGCACGCACACACACACACACACACATGCATAAACACCACAGGTTCCAAACCCAATTTGTCATTTATTTTCAAGAGGGTGATTTCTTTAGAGGCGCTTGCTCGCCAGATATTATGTGGCAGGGAGAATCTAATGCGCCTCAATAGGTTTTCCCCAGGAAAAAGGGAAGAAATTAGATTTGCGAACTGGGAACTTCATTTGGCAGAACTGAGAGGGAGAGAGAGAGGGAGTGTGGGGAAGAGGAGGCGAACGCTAAGACGCGAGTGCACGGGTGGGAGAAATGAAAATCCATACTGTAGAGCGCTGAATCAGCAGTGCCACTTGTCCCTCCTTCTCTTCCATCCAAGACTCCCTTGCTCGTTCAATACCTTCTCATCATCGTCGTGATCGCTCGCACATCGCGGGAGAAGGAATCGCCGTCAGCTTGTGTTTCCATCCATCCATTATCTACACTCTTAGAAATAAGGGTTCCAAAAGGGAACATCTTCTACAAGGGCTCTACCAGGAACCATTTGCCTACTGAAACACAAGGTTTTTCAAGGGGTCTTGGTAACACTAAAGCATTGGTTCTCAAAGTGCGGCTCCCGGGGGCCAATGGCGGCCCGCAGAAACATTTCTGGTGGCCCCGCAGTGAATTACAGTTGATAGTTTTAATCCAGGAGCTACTAATCTTGTTAAATGTTTATTGGACATTACTGGATACAGACCAATAAGTGTAAACAAAAATACTGGGTATTTACCTGGTTTCTAAATGGTGAATTTTAGTGTATTATTGTGTTATAAGCTGGTAATAAGCAGGTAGCTACAGCCCCCAATTACTAGCTATTTACCCAGTAAATATATGGTAACAGAAATGTGTTACTTGGTATTAACCTGTAATTAGAAGGTAAGAACAATGGCCAAAATACTGGGTAATTATCCAATAAATTATAAAGCGTTATTATATTAACGCTTATATTACTTAACGCTAAACTGTAGAACTGCAACTAGTCATTAAAATTATTTCAAATGGGATTTCTTTCTGTTTTTTTCCTTTGGCGGCCCTCAGTCCAATGTTGGGTTCCTAGATTGGCCCTCAGGTATCAAAACTTTGAGAACCCCTGCACTAAAGGTTTCAGTCAGAACCATTTTGATCTAGAGAACCCTTTTAAAACCCCTTTGCTGAATAAAGGGTTTTAAAAGGGTTCTTGGAGGAACCCTCCAAAAGGATTCCAGGAGCCAAAAAGGGTTCTCCTATGAGGACAAGCCAAAGAACCTTATATGGTTCAACTTAGCACTTTTATTTCTAAGAGTGTACCGCTATAGGGCCGGTAGATAATGGACATTCCAGGACAAAGGCCACATAAAGAGACAAACAACCACCTACTCTCACACCATTCACCTAATCCCCATATTGCATGTTTTCATGACTGTGGGAGGAAGCCGGAGAACCTGGAGAACATGCAAACTCCATGCGGGAAGGCCCTTGTTTCAACCAGGGCTTGAATCTGGGTCTTCTTGCTGCAAAGGCAAGAGAGCAAACCGCCCCACAACAACCCCGTGGCCCCCGGCTCGTGTTTCCTCTTCCCCCCCAATTTCACCGCCAAAAAAAAACTGATGAAAATGAAGTCACAGAAGCTGTGAACCCTTTGACCCTCGCTCCTCCTCCTGAACGCTAAAAATGGATGACGGGTGCAAGGGGCACGTCAAGAAGAGAAGAAGGTGGTGTGAGCGCAGAAGATGAGGTTTGGATGGAGTTCAGATTCCTGCCCACCCCCCCCCCCCCGCTTTAGCTTTAAAACAGTCTCCTCTGACAACATGAAAACAAATCCAGTTTCACGTCACGCCTAACTTTTCCACTCTGACCTCACAAACATCGATGGTCCGAGGAGGAGGAGGACGATAAATCCGACACGGAAGCGGTCGCCAAGGCGTCCTCGGCCGCAGATGAGCACGGACTCAGATTAGGTGGGGATTACACTGCTCCACCAGGAGAGGATTACGTGACAACGGCATGAATTTGGGACGTCGTGTTCACGTCTTAGACAGGTGTCGAGATTTCGTCGCCGTTTCGCTTTCCACGTTTTTTTGTGGAGTTTGGTTCAGGAAAATCAACCAAGAGTGAGATTTCGTCCTTTGGCTTTCTGGATCTGGTTTCTTGCATTAAAGCATTGGTTCTCAAAGTGCAGCCCGGGGGCCAATGGCGGTCCGCAGAAACATTTCTGGCGGCCCCCGCAATGAATTACAGTTGATAAGTTTTAAACCAGGAGCTACTAAGCTTGTTAAATGTTTATTGGACATTACTGGATACAGACCAATAAGTGTAAACTTATGTACAATTGCAATCTGGTCATTAAAATATTACAAATGGTTTTTTTTTTCCTTTGGCGGCCCTCAGTCCAATGTTGGGGCCCTCAGGTATCAAAACTTTGAGAACCCCTGCACTAAAGGATACAACTCAACGATTCTTTTTGTAATCGATTAATCTGTCGATTTAATCGTCTGGTCCATAAAATATCAGAAAACGTTAAAAAACCTGGAAATGACGATGTTCTCGAATGTCTTTGTTTTTGTCCACAAACCAAAATGATTCAGTTTTAATGATTTCTTTGTCATGTGGAGCAAAGAAACAAAGAAAACATTCACATTTAAGAAGCTAAAACGATCAGAAATCTTGTTTTAATCATGAAAAAAGCTTCAAAACGATCAATCGATCAATCATTTCAGCTCTAGTTTCAACAAATCAACACCGCGTGCAACTCACACAACAAACGATATGACTCCATTTTCCCTGCGTTCTCTTGCACTCATTTGGTCGTCCGCACAACTTTGCCGTGTATTAAAATCCCAGTTTTTCAGCCATGTTGGTGCCACCATTAGAAAGAGCCCTAAAAAACACCAAACACACAAAGGTTTGTCTCCACAATCGACTGCACATTCAGTTTTTCGGGGACAGTTTGTGTCCTAAACTGTATTTGTTTTAATGTTCCAGAAGAATTCACCAGCAGCAGCTCAGAGGCTGCAGCTGCCAACGGCGCGGACGCTGCCGTAATCCAAACACCTGCAGCATCGGTGGCCGCGGTGGGAACTGGACCTGCGTCTGAGTCTTGTGTGGGTTTTAATATTTTTTTTCCACGGTTGATGGAGCAGAGTTTTGGGTCAGTGTTGCTTTAATCCTGGCCGTGCTCTTTCTTTTCCGTACGCCAGCTGTCTGTGTGTTTGGATTGGAGGATTAAACTTGGTCTAGTCTTTCAGGACCATGACTGCAGACCGGTTTAAGGCCAAGACCCACATTTAGATTTGCTTCTCAAGGGCGACTCACACATTTCTCTCTGCTGATTGATATTTTTTCCATTTTAATTTGTCACTCCTTTGCTTTTTAACAAACATAAACCTGAGCAACAATCACATATTTCACTGAAATATTCCATTACGTTGAAATTCAAGACGATGAATTCAAACAATGGCTTTTGCTTGGAAAGATCATCCAGGTGTTGATCGTTCAAATACTAAAACCTGGTTTCTGTGACGGCGAGTGGACATCAGGGTTCCACACGGGTCCTTGAAATCCTTGAAAGTTTCCTTGATAGACAAGGGTCATTGAAAGTGATTGAATGTTAAGTTGATATTTAGGTAAATGTCAATTCCCTTACGACATGAATTCAGATTTTTTTCAACATAAGGTGTTAATATGTGCTTAATATTTACTCATAAAGAGCTAGTATGCTACTTATATGCATGTTAGTAAGCACCTAGCTCTAAAGTGCTACCAAAGTAGGGTTTGAGACAATTGCTAATGTCCAGAAAATTAATGTGCATGAAAGGCTGCACGGTTCTGGAAAATATGTGAATCACAATACCCGAAAATGTGCATTAATTTCTGACATTTAGCAAAGTAAATGAGTCTTAGGGTCAATTCCAATTCCTATCTTAACCCTCAAGCTCAACCCTTAATCTTAACTGGCAACTCAAAAACCAAGTGTTGAGGGTTATTTTGTCACTTAGAAATGGGACACCCCTTAAATGCAGATACGTCTTCAGACTGTAGGGGGCAGAATAACGCGAAGAAGAAGAACACATTTACGTCAGGATTATTTATTACGATCCGTTGTCTCAGTCAAGTTATTAGGTTGTCAGTTCCCTCCACGACGACGACTACGCAGAACAAACGTTAAGTTGTAATTTACGACCGTGGTTTGTGGACATTGTTTCCCCGTCTCTGTTTTCGCCGCTGACGTGAGATTTCGTGCAGAACGACGAGCAAAGCAAGAATCCAAGGACAAAGATCCCAAGGTCGACCACTCGTCCGGATGCAAATCAATAAAAGCGCCGTACGCCGCAGGGGCGAAGTTTCCCTCCCGTCTTCGGCCGCGTCGGCACATTTGGGCCTTGAATTTGGAGATGAATTTGTCCTGGAATGTCCTTGTGAAAGTGCTTGAATTTCACGTCAACCAAGGTGTGAGGACATTGGGATATTTTGGGTCGACGATATTGTCAGAATGAAAGCAGCAGCGGTGAAGAACATGAAGATGAAGAGACGGAAAAAGCCTCCGTGTGAGGTTCAGGAACGTGAAACAAAAACAGAATTTTGAGCCACGACTGCTTTATTTAACTGTGTCAGGATTGACTGCGTTGATGGGAGAAAAAAAAAAGCTTTTTCTTTATGGTCTGTACCCAGTGCACTGACACACACACACACACACACACACACACACACACACACACACACACACTGCTGTAAAGCATCCAAATCAATTTGTCTTAAAAACACATTCTTCACAACCTTATTGGGTGGTTTTATAGATATATGATGCACCTTCAGCTGCAAAAGAGGAAAAATCGCTGGCGGCCCGTGAGCCCATTTGTCCAACTTTATGACGCGGCGGTGCTGTCACCCTTGCTGCCATTAAGGGGGGGGAGGAAAAAGGGATAGGATGGGGTGGAGTGGTGTGTGGGGTGTGTGTGGGAGGGTGGACGTCACCCCAACATCTCAGCAGCAGCCCAACGGTCCGCTGACCGCCTGCCACGCTGCCTCGGCGACCAGCGGCCGGGCTCCAGGGGCATAAATCAAGATAATTCTCTGCACGCCTTGAACTCTGACCCCCCCCCCCCCCCCCCCCCCCCCCCCCCCCCCCCCCCACCACAATTCACACCAACATCAGGGAAGAAGAAGGGACGGGAGGGGAGGGGGGGGGAGGAAATAAAACAGTGGGGGTGGATCGGCAAAGCGAGGAGGGGATGATCAGTCCGGCTCTGAGAGATGGTGGGTGAGGTAAGAAGACGGCATGCGTGTGTGTGTGTGTGTGTGTATGTGTGTGTGTGTGTGTGTGTGTGTGTGTGTGCACGTGCATGCGTCCGCTGCGATTAGTCACCGCTGACCAGATTGAGGCGGCCGTCCCCTTCTAAACGCTCTGTCTTTATGAGCCATTAATCTTCGACTCAGGCCATTTTCATTACCGCCCGAAAACCCCTCGCTCGCTCGCTCCGGAGCCACCAGCTGCATGATAGTGCATCGTGGAAATTAATAACCCGGCCCGTCTCTGCCTTACAAATGTCCCCACCTCACAACTGCTGCACCCCCCCATACCCCCCGCCCCCCCCCCCCCCCCTACACAACCCACCCCCACCCCCACCAGGGCTTCACATAACACAGAAGTGGCGAGAAAGCCAGAGAGAGTTTCCCCGTGTCACGGCGTCACATCTCTTCGCTCTAAATGAACACAATCGTCCCGACTGTGACTCATCCCGAGCGTTTAAACCTCTCTCTGAAACGAGTCAGCGAGGAAGAGTTAGAAATGAAACTACAGAGCCTCGTTCGCACTCAAATGAGCGGCGAGGATTCCCAACGCGGACGCGATTTGAAGTTGTAAAAAGTAAAGGCAAGACTTTAGATTAGGGAACACATTCGCCATTAACTAGGTGCTAGGTACTAGCCCTTTATTAGCACATATTAACACCTTATTCTATTGTCTGTTACGACATGAATTGAGACTTTTCCTACATAAGGTGTTAATACGTCCATAATATTTACTCATAAAGGGCTAGTACGCTACTTATATGCATGTAAGTAAGCACGTAGCTCTAAAGTGTTACCAAAGTAGAGTTTGTGACAAACTAATAATTGCTAATGTCCAGAAAATGAATGTGCATGAAAGTGTAGGAACAATATGTGAATCACAATTAACAATTAGCACAGGAAGAGGCGCAAGAATCAAAAACAAACTGTCGATGAGTTAAAAAGACTTAAAGGCGCCATATGTAAGAATGTGGCCAAAAACGGTTACTACATTCAAATTCAAAACACCGAGGTCTTTTAGGTTTCGTTTCCTGACGTAACTGGCAACCCGTGGTTGCTCGGCAGCTGAGACTCTACTGACCGCAATGATCGGTAGACGGCGGTAGGTGGCGCCACATGACGCCAAAACATGATTTCAAAACATAAACATGATTTGCAGTCTGCAAAATATTTTTTTTTATGCAAATATTTTGTCTGTACTGTTGTTGTTGGTGAGTTCAGTTTGTTATATGAACATTATTCCTGCAAAGAAAAGAAAATGTCTAAAATCTCATTATTTAACGATGGAGCTCGGGAAATAAAACGCAGAAGAATCGTTGTCAGAAATGAGATCGTGTGTCGTCGTGAATCCAGATTGCGTACACTCATGTTTTAAGCAGTGGCAATGGGGTAAAAGTGAGCTGCAACAATCGATTATTAAACTATTAAACTATTTTGATCATGGATAATACGTTCAAAATAAGATTTCCGATCGTTTTAGCTTCTTAAAAGTTAATATTTTCTTCAATCAAAAAAAATCATTAAAACTGAATCATTTTGGTTTGTTGACAAAAACAAAGACGTTGGAGAACGTCGTCATTTCCAGGTTTGTTAGTTTCCGCTCTAAAAGAGAAGAAATAGGTAGAAGACAAGGAGTGAGGAGAGAAGGAGCAGAGGAAGGGGGTGAGGGATGGAGGGATGGAGGGGGGAGGTCTATTTTAATTCCCGTCTCCTGTTTTTCTAAGTAAACTGTAGGCGAAGCAGTGCTAAATGCCCCATTGGGTCTCTTAAAGAGCGATGGGTGTCTGTTTGTGGGGGAAAAGGGACTGAACATTATTAAAGACTGTACGTGCTTAGCCAACAAGCCGGGAGGAGGTGAAGGGGGGGAAACTGATGAATGAAAGAGATGAGGAGGGATGAGGAGGGATGAGGAGGGATGGATGGATGGAGGAAGAAAAGGAGAAGGGTTTTTTCAAAATGGCCTCTTCCCCCAAAGCTGTGCCAGCAGCAAAGAGGAGAGAGATCCGGCTGAGATATGGCTGTGATGTGACACAAGTGACAGCCAATAAAGAGGAACAGCTTTACGGCAAATTAATAGCCCTCATCGGGCGAAAAAGAAAAACGAGAGGCGGCGGAAATTAGCGAGATTGTTTTCCGCCAACTCACGAGGAGGAAGTGAGACGCACACATGAGCTGAGGTATAAAAGGTTCACCAGGAGTGAACGCTGAAGAAAAGACAAAGTTGCAAAAGTTGGAAAATTGTTTTTCCGTCATCAGCCGCGAAGCCCTTTCTCATTTCCTGTTGCAGAGTGCAGTGCATTGTGGGCAACGTCACGCACATAGGAGGTTTGGCGATACGGATCGTCAGCGGTCATCCATCACCGCAACACAACTTTGTTTTTTAACAAAGAAAAAGGTGAGATTTATCGCGTCTTCCTGTTTTCTATTAACTGTCAGATGCCGTTGTGGATTTTCAGGATTTTTTCCAGTCGCAGAAGAGGTCGCTCAGTTCAGTTGGATATTGTCTTAAGTATTATTTCTCAGTTCTCAGTTGTAAAAAAATGCGCGGAGTCTCAAACCAATCATCTGTAATTGGCACATGAGTGGTCGTCCCCGAGTGTCAAACGTTCAAAGATGCGATTAAAGAGACTTGCTGACGCCTTTACGGATGCATCGCATCGACACAATTAAATTCCCGACGTGCTGGAAAATCACATCAGAGTCAGAGACGACTCCAGCCGTCTCAGCTGATCTGAGGCTACAGTACAGGACGTACGTGAACAAGAGAAAAACATGAACACGGCAGCTGTTCATCAGACAGAAGGAAGACATCATTCCGTTTCTGTCATGTTTACGTGACTCACGATCGTTAAAATGAGTCTCTAAAGTGACGCTAAACTTTAAAAACAGACGCACGCGTACGCAGTAACACAGGTACGCTAACGTTATTTGTTAG
Source organism: Microchirus variegatus (assembly GCF_963457635.1). Lineage (NCBI taxonomy): Eukaryota > Metazoa > Chordata > Actinopteri > Pleuronectiformes > Soleidae > Microchirus > Microchirus variegatus. The sequence continues at coordinate 16,354,121 of NC_139823.1, forward strand.
CGCTGCTCCTTTTCCTTTAATAAACAGACCGCTCCAGTTCCACTGTAGGCACGCTAACAGGCGCTAAAGGAGCTAGCTGCTAAACGGTGCATGGACTCTGGTGCCACGGCACGTAAACAATGACGCCACGCGTGTCTTTTTCTGGTCAGGCGTCATGGAAATGCGACATGCGCTAACTTTGATGCCGTTAACGAGGCTTTTTGTAGCGCTAGTTATTTGTAGCGCTGCTCTTTCCGATTAATAAACGGACCGTTCCGGTTCGACTGTCGGCACTAAAGGAGCTAATGCAGCTAACTGGTAAACGGTGCCTGGACTCCACGGCACGTAAACACGACATCACATGCACGTTTTTCCAGTCAGTCGTCATGGAAACGCGTAGTGCCCTAACGTGGGTATTTGTAGCGCTGGTTATTCGTAAGCACTGTGCTTTTCGTTTAATACACAGACCACTCCAGTTTGACTGTAGGTGTGCTAACGGCACTAAAGGAGCTAACGCAGTTAATGCAGCTAATACAGCTAACGCAGCTAACGGAGCTAACTGGTTAACGGTGCCTGGAATCCGTGGCACGTAAACATGACGTTGTGTGCGTCTTTTTCCAGTCAGTCGTCATGGAAACGCGTAGTGCGTTAACGCGGGTATTTGTAGCCGGGTTATTTGTAAGCACTGTGCTTTTCGTTTAAAAAACAGACGGCTCCAGTTTGACTGTAGGTGCGCTAACGGCACTAAAGGAGCTAATGCAGCTAACGGAGCTAACTGGTTAACGGTGCCTGGATTCCGCGGCACGTAAACATGACGCAGTGTGCGTCTTTTACCGGTCAGTCGTCATGGAAACGCTTCACGCGTCAATGTGCGTTAACTTTGACGCCGTTAACGTGGCTATTCGTAGCGCTGGTTATTTGTAAGCGCTGCTCTAGGCGTTTTAATAAACAGACCGTTCCAGTTCGACTGTGGGCGCGCTTACGGCACTAAAGGACTTAACGCAGCTAACGGAGCTAACCGGTAAACGGCGCCTGGACTCGGCGGCACGTAAACATGACGCCGCGTGCGTCAAAATCCACAGAAACGATGTTCGGACACGGCAAACAGAAAGAGAGACTCTCTCTATGAACTGTGCACATGATGCTGTTGCACGTCCCGGTGCATTTCTGTCAGCTGCTCTGCTTAATGAGATTAACAGGATGTAAAAGCCCTGACGGCCCACGCTGCATCATCACGTCTGTGTTTGTGTTGGAGAGAGAAGAAAAGAGGTGAAGTCAGTTATTCTAACCCTGATGATGCTGCTGTCAGAGCTGCTCGACAAAACTAAGACCTCTTCAAACAGGAAACACAGGTAGCCGCGGTCGGTTTACGCTAACGGTTTATTTATGATTTTTAATCGTTGCAACAGAGGTGGATGAAGAGTTGAATTCAACATTTACATAGATACTTTAACTCCTATGTCAAACACATATCTTTTACTTTAAAGGCGCCATATGTAAGAATGTGGCCAAAAACGGTTACTACATTCAAATTCAAAATACCGAGGTCTTTTAGGTTTCGTTTTTCTGACGGAACTGGCAACCCCGTGGTTGCTCTACAGCTGAGACTCTACTGACTGCAATGACTGGTAGACGGCGGTAGGTGGCGCCACATGACGCCAAAACATAAACTTGATTTGCAGTCTGCAAAATATATATTTTTTAATGCAAATATTTTGTCTGTACTGTTGTTGTTGGTGAGTTCAGTTTGTTATATGAACATTATTCCTGAGTCTCTGTGACATATTAGGAGGATTTTATGGCCAGTTGCTTTAGATTTATTACATAATGCACCTTTAAATCACATTATTTATTTATTGTTGTAACTTTTATTTAGTATATATGTGATTTAGATCATGTATATCCAATATCTAATCTTGGCTAAATGTCTGTTTGTTCCTGATCTCAAATAAAAGTTTGTAAAAAAGACAAACAACGACAGAAGAGAACAACACTGTTATTTCCCATCGGCTCTAATTATGTTGTCTGTAGAGGAGTTTGCGTTTGTCTCCTGCTGATGATGTCATCGACCTCGCCGCGCACCAACGGCATCGCGCGTCGCTCGGATGATGAATCCGTCAAAGGGCTGCGAACGCTTTTATGCAGCAAAACTCGACCCCGGACCAAATCCATGAAGAAGATATTTGTGGGTGTGGGTGTTGGTGGTGATGGTGATAGGGTGGGGGTGGGGGGGGGGCGGGCGGGCGGGTGACTCGGGGTTGGGCCGGGTTTTCAAATGCCAAGAAAAAGTCCAGGATGCCTGCAGGGCGTCCACATAGTGGATTTGACCGCGTGACCCGCGGGGCGTCACAGTTCCAGACCCCGTGCATGCCAGCGATTGGCCCCGCAGAGCGCCGGTTCACAGGGTTGGGGGTTGGGGGTGGGGGGGGTCCCGGCCCGTGCAGCGAGCGGGTCTGCAGAGAATTACACAGTGCCAAGGTCGGAGATTCGCCTCCTCTGCCCCCCCCCCCCCCCCCCCCTCTTTATGGTTTACTCCCCTCAGGGCGATCAAGAGGAAAAAAGCAAAGCGGCGCTTTTTAAAAAGATAAAAAAAAAAAATAGAAAAAAAACTCCTCTCTCTTCCTGTTTGGTCTGTGGCTGCCACTGAGAGGCTGCAGGGAAGCTGTTTGTGTTTCAGAGTGGCTTCAGTAAGGGACCTATTGTTCTCTTCCCGGAGGATCTCAAATCAATACCTCATCTCTCTCTCTCTCTGCGACAGAGAGGGAAAAAGGCCCATCGACTACACAACACACAGGCTTTCATGATCCACGCCACTGAAGTCCAGGAAGACAGAGACGGAGAGGAGGACGAGGGGGGAAGAGATGAAGAGTGGGGACGCACTGCAGGGGCCGGTGGTATAAAGACACCAGGAGGAGGAGGAGGAGGAGGAGGAGGAGGAGGCGACCTCCAGGGTCAATGCTCTCCTTAGCACCACACACACACACACACACAGCTGCTGAGATCAGCCAGAGTGATCTCAGCGAGGTTGAAATCAACAGAAGGAAGTAATAGAAGAAAAATATAATAAGGCGTCAACGTTAACGCACATTAACCCATGATTCCGTTTTCCGTCATACGTCATGTTTACGTGACTCCCCGATTGTTAAAGTGAGTCTCTAAAGTAACGCTAAACTTTGAAAACAGAGGCACACATACGCAGTACACAGGTACGCTAACGTTATTAGTAGCGCTGCTCTTTTCCTTTAATAAACAGACCGCTCCAGTTCCACTGTAGGCGCGCTAACGGTCGCTTAAGGAGCTAACGCAGCTAACTGCTAAACGGTGCCTGGACTCCGGCGCCACGGTGCATGAACATGACGTCCGCTCAGTCGCCATGGAAACGCGATGGGCGTAAACTTTGACGCCGTTAACTCCTTGAAGGTGTTAAAAATATCTCGAGCTGAAACAATTAACCGATTACTAAATGAATGGTCAACGATTTTGATCGTCGATTCGTCTGTTTGAAGCTGTTTTCATGATTAAAACACGATTTCTGATCGTTTTAGCTTCTTAAATGTGAATATTTTTCAAATGATTTTCAAAGAAATCATTATAAACTGTATAATTTTGCTTTGTTGACAACGATTCGTCGATTAATCGACAGATTACGTGATGACGAAAATAATCCTTAGTTGCTCTAATAATATCATCAACAACAAACATCAACTATAGCTCGGCCGGGGCAGAAGCTGCACACATACGCAGTGAAAATACTGAATTATGTGACATTAAATACTTCAACACTGTATTTGTAGTTCTGAACATTTTTGACTTTCACTTTATTTTTGATATTTGAACTAAAACAAGAGAATCGTCAAGTTTAACCTGTTGCTGAAAGTGAGCGAAACAAAACAAAAGAGACTAAAATGTTGCTTGTTGGTATTCGGCTTCTGCTGAAGCTCCGTCGTGATGGTCAGAGTTGGAGTGGATGTGTGGTGTCCTGTGATATTATCACCTCACCTGAAAGATAATCTAGTAATCCTGCTGACTCACAGATTAAGTGTAAACTACTTCCCTGGACACTGACACGTCTGTGACATGCTTCGCTCAAAATACCATAAGGATGAAGCACCACAGCAGTTCAATCACCTGCCAAAACAGCCCTGTTCACAACGCTGTTTAGTAGTCCACCTTAAAGGTCCACCTTAAAAAAAAAGTAAAAAGAAACATAAGGGACAGGAAATGACATCAGCCACAGAGGCTACTGGGAGCTAACAGCAGTTAGCATTTGGAAAAGTGATCATTTGCAGGCTCTAGCAGGCACATTGCCGTCATATATAACATGTATCCACTGGACAGATAAATCCTCTGAGGCTGGAAGTCTGTGTAGAACTCTGTGCTGCACTGTGGAGCCAAGAAGAGAACTTTTCGCGGACTTTGCAGACTTTAGGAATTTAGCACATTGTGAGTGCGGAAGTCAACATCGCGTGTTCCATCTCCTGCACTTAGACTGAGGAGGAGCACAAAAAACAGGGCCTCCAAAGTCCCACATATAAGGATTTAAATGATTAAAAAGTTGATTTTGCATAATATGCGACCTTTAAATGAATCGTTACGGGGTTCACTTCACAAGTCCAACACGGCTCTTTATACGTCTTTGAATGTTTTGCACTGTTAAAGCGACTTAATCCTCCGACTCTTCATCAACCCGGTCATGTCAGAGCAGCCACACTCTTTCATATATATATATATATTTATATTGATATATATTTATACAGAGCACCTTTCTCTTTCTGTATCACTGCACAATTGCCACAGCCGCACCGTGGATTACCCTCCGAAAATGTAAACGAAAAAAAGGCAATTCTGCTCTCTGTGAGGAGGCTAACGTCTTTATAGCCTTCTCCTAACACAGGTGTCTGCATGTGAGCGAGGGAGATAGAGATAGAGAGAGAGAGAGGTGCTTTTAATGGAGTTATGCAAATGCGGTCGGCCACATAATCCCCTGGCTAAGTATTCACACTGGAGACGGAGACTCGATGTACTGTAGTGTGCGCGTGTGTGTGTGTGTGTGTGTTTCCTGTGTTGTTCGTACACAGTAAAGCTCGTCTACGTCTATTCGCCGCGTCTCCGTCCGTGAAGTGAGAATTAAGTTTAGCCGTCGATCTCGCTCTCGCTCTGTGTTTCTGTGCCACTTCCATCGCTGAATATCTTCAGCCTTTTCCCGTTCGCTCGCTGCCAGGAAACTCCCTGGAAGGCGTGTGCGTCTATAGTCAAACATATATATATATTTACATATATACACACATATATGGATCCTTTTTTTCCCCCATTTCTACAGCTGCTTGTGTGGGAGTTTGTTTACATGTTTATAGCATATGATTTTCTTCTTCGGAGACATTGTAGAGTTTCTTTTTTTTTTTGTTTTATGCTCGAGTGCTTCCAGGTTTAAGATTTATGTGTGAGCGTGGTTATTATGGTGCTTTATGGTTTCTCCTCTCTCTCTCTCTCTCTGTGTGTGTGTGTGTGTGTTGACGCCTTTATTTTATGCTCGAGCGTCTCCGCTGATGAATGTGTCCTCGAGGCCGATCGCACTCAGCCTAATGTGTACATATGTGCAATTAAACTCGGGGAATTAAAGGGCGTCGTATTCGGCGTCGGACAGATGTGATCCTTCGTCTCCCGCGTTTAAAAGGTCTAAAAAAAAAAAAAAATCCGTCGTTTCCGGAGCGTCCTCTGCCGCGCGTGACGCGTGACCTCTGGGGGAAACGGGGGGGAAGATAAAGCCGAGGGAAAAGGAGGACGAGTGACGCTAACCGGGCCTCGCTTTGCTCCCACCACCGCCGCCATCTTCCTCCCATCACCCCCTACAGTGACTCACACACCCAGTGTGAGTGTAAGGCCTCCTACCCACAACCCCCTGCTGCTTGTTTTAAAACAACAACAGAGGGAGATGAGTGGGGATCACAGAGGAGCTGGCAGGGATTGTAGAGGAGAGAGAGACACAGGATATTGTCTGGTTTCAATGTGTTCCGGGGGCCTTCGGGGGCGGGAAATTGTCACGATTTAAGAAAATTAGACCTTTTTTAAAATCGTGGCATCGTTTTTTAGCTAAAAATACAAAACACAACACGAATAACCTTTAAATACGCACTGATCTGTTGTCAAATGAGTCGGATGAAGCTCCACAGGGTCCTTCTGAACAGGAAAGTAGGGATGTGAATCTTTGGGATTCGATTCATGCGATTCTCGATTCAAAAATTGATGCAATGCATAAGCGTGCTAAGGCAAAATATGGCATCCAAACAATACAGTTTGTCAACTGCAAACTTAAGACAAAAGTTAACATTTATTCATTCAAAACAAATAAAAACTAACTTACTGTACAACAAAAAATAACTTGCATAAATAAAAGCGTAGGCTAGCTGCCTTTTTCTCCCAGAAGTTACAGAAATAAACTGTACACAAATAACACAAACTGGTGTTTTGTGTGGTTTTTTTAAAGTAGAAATAAAAAAAATAAACATTTAAAATATAGATTTTTGAAGGTTATGAATCGATTCAGAATTGCGATTCCTTTGTGAATCGATTTTTTCCCCCACGCGTACAGGAAAGTCAACTCAAAGTTGACTCACAGATCAAACGTTTACCTCATCATTTGGCAGAAAAACAGTGGGGAAAAAAATCACCACTCGTGAAGGAATAATCTCTCTAATATCAAATCAGAGTTGGAATAAACTGACATTGATGCTCACCTTTGTTTCCCCAAAGAGTGAAGCTCTGTTAATGCAGCATATTAATAACTATGACTTTATATATACGGACAACATCATCATAAACAGATCGCACACTACAAACCCCGACGCTCCTCCGATCCCATTAGGACACACTTGAGAACGTCTAATGGAAATTGATAAGTGATTAAGATCATTTCAGGGTTAATCCAATGAATCGATGGCTGCTGATTAGGACGAAGAGGTGTCACCTTCAGGCTCCTGCTGATGACTTGGAGAAACATCCTCTACTGCGTTCAAGTGTTCAAATCTAATTTAAAACTTATGATCAGTATTTATAACGACTCCACAGACCACTTTATTATGGCATCCATCCATTTAGTCACGTAGACGCAGACACAGCTGATCTACAGTAGATTATTGGTAGATAATGATCTCAACGGCACAAGAAAGAACGTAATCCAGGGAGATGACGGCAGATGAAAGGCAACAGTCGCTCGAAACACCACGGTACTGCAGAAGACACCGTGCTCCTTTGTACCTAATAAAGTGGCCAGATTTGTTGACGTTGTCCAGCAACCATGGACATTATCTACACTACCGTTGAAAAGTTTGGGCTCACTTAGAAATGTCCTTATTTTTGAAGGAAAAGCTCTTTTTTTTCAATGAATACAACATTAAATGAATCAGAAATATGATGATAAACGACTATTCTAGCTGCAAACGTCTGGTTTTTAATGGAATATGTACATAGGTGTATAAAGGCCCATTTCCAGTGTTCTAATGGTACATTGTGTTTGCTAATGGCTATGTTAGCACAGCTGACTTAGTTAGCACAACTATTTCTAATCTTGTCAATGTCTTGACTATATTTTCTATTCATTTTGCAACTCTTTTGATGAATAAAAGTGTGACTTTTAATGGAAAACACAACAAAAATTGTATTGGTGAGCCCAAACTTTTGAACGGTAGTGTAGATCTTCATAGACATGATGATGATGATGCTCAAACATCAGCCTAATTTTAATCTGCAGTATCTGCGTCTGTTCCTCTAGAAATCCCTGAAACCCTTTTGGTTAAAAATCAGAATCATGACAACCCCGTAAGCGCCTCCATGTGTCCTGTTTGGAGTCCTGTTCCAGCTCTTACAACAAACCCCATCACACACAAGACACACACATTTTAATGACCTCAAAGAAGCAACAACAACAAAAGAAACCAGCCACAGACATTCTGCAACCATCATGATCATTTCTATAGTGACGACTGACAAAGTGCAGGAGAGAATCCACCAAAAATAAACACAATCCTGATCCTGGTTTTGTCCCGTTTTGGCCTCTGGTCACAAACACACAGTGGACGTATATCTGCGGCCACAGCCACTTGGACAAAGCTCTGCTCGAGGGTGATTTGGGTTGGGTTTTTTTTTTTTCCAAGTTGAACGAAAACTGATTCGCCACAGCTTTGGCCGCAGAAAGAGATGTTTCCACCATCGTCTCCGTCTCATTTGTCTCCTTCTATTTGTTGGCGTGGATTCATATTTTGCTTTTTTTTTATTTCGCTGGACTAACGCTGTGCATATTTCAGGGGTGACAAACACTGCGTTGACCCCCCCTCGCCACCGATGTTACCTAAAACTCACTCTGCAGACACGTTGGACATCGTGTTCCACAGCTTGATTAATGGTTTCCCTTCAGATCGAGACCTCAAACTTGGCAGTGTGTCGCTCTCTCTCTGCCTTTCTCATGGACCAGTTCGTCTTCTCACTCTCCCATGTCTTGTCTGCACATTATTTTTTTTCCCCCCTCGTATGAAAAATGACTTCTAAATGTTGGGAGTGGAAATGTGTTGCGCTGTGGTTGTGTCATGCCCACAGCTCATTGGAAACCCACGCTCTTAGAAATAAAAGTGCCAAGTAGAACCACATAAGGTTCTTGGGCTTGTCCTCATAGGAGAACCCTTTTTGGCTCCAGGTGGAACCTTTAAAACCCTTTGGGCCAATTCCAATTCTTATCTTAACCCTCAATCTTAACCCTTATCTTAACTGGCCCTCAAAACCAAGTGTTGAGGGTTATTTTGTCACTTAGAAATGGGACACCCCTTAAATGCAGATACGTCTTCAGACTGTAGGGGGCAGAATAACGCGAAAGCTGCGTCCAGTCTGTCAACTCCAAAAAAGAAGAAGAAGAAGAACACATTTACGTCACGATTATTTATGACGATCCGTTTGTCAGTAAAGTTATTAGGTTGTCAGTTAGTTATAAGATGATACTCATACAAATATTCAGCTGACAGTTACCACACACCACGACTTATTGAAAAGTAAACCATAGCAAACCATCACTTGTCCGCACCGGCCGACTATTGACAAAAGATCGTAAAATAAAAATAAATGTTACTCAACAATGACGTCAGTAATCCATAATATGGGCCTAAACTAAGATAATACAATGGTTTTCATCATTTTTATATCTCTATTAACAAAGAAAATACTTCATTTGTAGCGCACTCGTTTCGCTGCTTTCGGCGACATCTTTCTTATGTGAAAACACGCAATGCATTCTGGGTAGCCCTTGCTCCCAAGGGTGGTCTCGGAAAATCTCAATATTGAGGGCGATACAGCCCTTAAACTTGGCCCTCAACTTAATTTTTCTGAGAATCTGGACAGCTCTTGCACTAGAGGGAGTGCTCATTTTTGAGATTGAGGGTTAAGAATGAGGGTTAAGCAAGGGATTGGAATTCACCCTTAGTTCAGGAAAGGGGTTTTAAAGGGTTCTCTGGATCAACATGGTTCTTACTGGAACCTTTAGTGTTACCAAGAACCCTTGAAAAACAAATTGTTCCAGGTAGAACCTCAGTCCTTGTAGAAGAACACTTTTGGAACCTTTATTTCTAAGAGTGCACACTCTGAAGCAAGAGGGTGGAGTGAATATAGGGATGGGGCCAATCTGATCCAGTATCGGGTACCGATACAGACGTAATTCACGTAATTCGGAAATTTCCGATCCAACAATTGTTGTAATCCGATCCGTCTGCGCTTTAACGTCGCCTGCTGAAATGTCTCCGCAAGTCATTCACTTGACTGCTCTGTTGGCTGGCTGCAAAAAGTGGAATGGATTTCCTGAACGGAGGCGTGTCTCAATGAGACGCGGGGGAATGATGCACGGTCCGCTCAGGAAATCCATTCCACAGTTTACAGCCAGCTAGCAGGCGAGCATTATTGACCAGAAGTTAAGAAAAAATCAGCTCCGCGACCTGCTCTGCAGTCTACGTAATCCCTGGCGTCGCTGTTTTAAAACGCCTGCTCGCTGAGGAGAACAGTACTGCGTTTACGTTAGCCGGAATATGCCGGGTTTTGGCCGTTGTCACGTGAATTTGGCCGGCAAAAAAATGTCAATAATAATATTAAAGCAAACAGAGCATCTATATCGGAAACGTATCGGTAACGGCAAATATCCAAATTCCGTTATCGGATCGGAAGTGAAAAAAAAAAGTGGATCGGTGCATCACGAAGTGAGTAACAGGGGCTAGAACAAGAAGACATCATCTCCGCTGTGATTGGCCCTGTGAGCGGCCGGAGCGGTGACAGTGCACAGGACAAGGTAGAATTTATAGGGCAATTTTATGAGAAGCTGTTGGGAGCTGCCCCGGTTGTCATTTTCTCTCTCAATCTCCGAGCACTTGGATGCACACAGACGAACACCGGGACCATGCACCTTCATAAATTTCACCCACATCACCTCACACACACACACACACACACACAGTGTATACGGAGGACGACAGACACACCTGGTGTGGGCAGTAAGTCACTGACAGCTGCACAGTGAGACACACACACACACACACTCTCGACACTGTAATTCACCGTCCACACTTCCTGACTGGACAGGGGTTGCACAGCGAGCGAGAGTTAGCCTGCTAAATAATGAGATTCATGCACAGCAAATCTGTTGTGCGGTTTTATGTGGGACGTCCCAGACAGACAACACTGCGCTGTAAAAAAAGGTTTGACTGAGTGTTCACAGCTGGCTGCAAGCTGCAGTGTTCTGTTGCAGTCGGTTGATATACAACAGTTTATAGTAAATTACTGTCAATCGGCAGCTTTATTTGCGTATATTACCGTGATTTAGCGGTATTTTCCTTTACAAATGTCATATTATGTCGTATTTTCAATACAAAACACACACAAAAATGACATTAATGTAATTATTATTTGGGGAATTGCCATTACCCTGCCACAGCCTGGTCATAGAGGAACCAGTTAGCGCAAAGCTAATTAGTCAAGGCTGCACCCTGTTGCATATAAAAGCTTAATCTGTGGGGATCCCAAGGTCACACAGGATAAACAACCCCTCCAGCAAAGATCTCAGCTGCCACGCGGCTCTATCCTCCGAGTCGGATATGACGGCGATCGCAGTTTGGTGTCTTCCGGGGCAACGCAATCAGACTCCCGATCCACCTCAACAGCGAGGAAGATCAGTTCCACGCAGAGCTCCTTACGCTAAGCCCGACTCGCTCGCTTTCATGTGTGTTATCAGTCCGTACATCCCGAGCCTCGTGACCACAGGTGAAGGTTGGAACACGGAAAACAACTGCTAATCCGAGTGCTTTGCCGACATCCTTGGGTCCGGTTTGACACACCGGTCTGATGCTTTCAGTCTTATGCTCATTCACAACCCAACAAGCATTAGCTTATGAACAAAAGTACCACACGTGGAGTCAGCTGATGGTTCATTTAAATACGACTCTCTGGATTGAGTTGATGGAAACATAAATAAACGAGTAGCGCTCGTAGGAGAAATTTCAAGTCGTTCTGTTTACGTTAAAGCTTTCAAAAAGTGTAATTTAAAGTACTTTTCCTGCCATTTTAATGTCAGATTTGTCAGAGTGCCGAGGCCACACGTTTTGACTTTGACGCAGCTAGCTCAAACATGCTAGGACGAGTTTGTTTTGTTGTTTTTGTTTTGTTTTTCCAAAATGGCTGACTTCTGGGTGGGGGCGGAGCTAATGGCAGTACATATTACATTTGTTTAAAATCATAAGAACAACACCAAGTGTACCAAGTTTGGTTAAAATCGGAACAACTAGGTGCGACTCAAGAAACTTTGGAGTGAGCCCGACAAACTCACCAAATTTGATCTAGATACAAAGACTTTTGTCTGACCATGACCAGACTTCTGGGGGCGCTATAGAGCCCTGGGACTACAAACAACTTCGTACGCTATGCCACTATCGCATTTTTCGCCAGCCTGACCTCTGTGCCAAATTTCAAGAGTTTTCATGCATGTTAACGCCCTCAAAAATGAGCGGAGAAAAAATAATAATCTCAACAGGAACAACAGGTTCCTCACACTTCAGTGCTCGGGCCCTAATAATAACAATTCTGGAAACCTTGTAGTCATGTTAGGAACATGTTAAAAAGGAAGAAAATAAACCACAGAGGCTCCTGAATCAGGCGCCAACAACAAACAGAATTCAGAAGTTGTCTGAGGTTCTCTCTCTTTGAAAGTCTGGTTTGTTAAACAGGGAACTTCAGAGTGCACAAAACTGTTCTTTAATGGATGATCATGGATTTTTAATTTTGGTTATATTTCCCCACAGTGACAGGAGGAGGAGGGAAAGGCAGAAAAGAGGAGGTGGTGGTGGTGACACGTGGAGAGGGGATGGTAAAGGGCGACCGTGGGCAGAATGGAAAGCGGCGAAGGAAGCACAGGAAACGAGGAGGGGGGAAATGAGAGCTCAAGGCACGGATGAAGGCAAAGCCTGGTCAGAAAATGGCCGCTTAGTGGCCGATTAACTGACCCACGTGGCCTTTCTGGCTCATAAAACGTGGACACGTCTCTACTTTTACATGCGTTTCGGCCACAAAAGGTCAAGTCGGGGCTTTAACTTTGAAAAAGAGAGGTTTTAAAGCTACTGCAGAGGGTAAAAACGTCCTCATATTTGGACACGGTTTACAGAAAACCCCTTAATAAAGCGGACCAAGACCGGAAGTTCCCATAACGCTGTTTTTTTGGTTTGTATCTGCGACATTAGCTTAGTTTACGAAGCCCTGAAGGTTCAAAACAAACAGTTCGGCCACTGCTGAGAACGCTGTGTTTTATTGTAATCTCGGGCTCAGCGAGATCTCTGAAAAAACCCGGTCCGGTTACGTAAACAGCACTTCTCCAACAGCAGATTGTCCTGCTCCGGGCACTAGTCCGGGCACATCCGGTTGCGTACATTGAACCGCAGAAGAAGAATAACGTCCGTTGTGGAGGTGTTTCACGAGCGACAGTGTCTTCTGACTCTGGGTCAAAGTCGTCAAAGGGACTGCTGCGGGGAGTCGTGACAAAACTATTTTTAAACATTGTTTAAACAATGTTTTGATAATGAGTAGCAGTGCATCCACCGTTCCAGAGGGGGGAGCTGCGCTTCTGAGAGCGGGTGTGCTAATAATGTCACTTCCGGGTACTGGCCAATCACAAGACAGTTGGGAAGGCTCTACGCTGGCTGGCCAATCACAACACACTCGCTCCACTGTCGCATTCCCGTCTAAAGGGTTAAAAACGCAAAAGTGTGCTCTGAGCTGCTCGCGCTGGCTAGCCTCCCGTACGCGTTGACGTCAGATCCACGTGCAGTATAGCCAAACAACAACAAACAAACATGTGGGATAATAATCCATCAGTCGGACATTACTTTGCCTATCCAGGAGTCATTTCAGCAATTACGCCGAGTTAATGTTTTGGTTTTCAACTGTGGGCTACTCAGTGCTACTAGAGTGCCACCTAGCTACCTGGCATGCATACTACATCAAATTTCACAAACTTTTGCGTCACCGTGTGCGTGCAGATTTCCACCCAAAGACGCTCGTCTAAACGCGAAATAAAAAGTGGGAACGCAACGACCACTTTTGCGGTTTGTGTTCAGATCGTTGTCGTGTAAAGCTAGCCTGAAACACCGCGGCTGAGGAGAGCGTCGGTAAGGAGAGATTTCTATCGGCTCGTTTACAGCAACTTGGAGGTTTTTGACCATAAAAACAAGTTAAATGGACGTAAGTTGACCTCCATAACTAACATATACGTGCAACAGGACCACTCTATGTGAACTTTAAAATACTTTTGTTTTTAGGGAGAATGTGTGTGTGTGTGTGTGTATCCTCACACACCGCACACATGTACCGCAAATGTTTCAGGCGCTTCATTTTTTGCTCGTCTGCAGTACAAAAAAGGGGCAAACATCGCTGACTGTTAGAGTTTGGAGGGAAAGGGGAAAAAAAAACAAGAACAGGTGAATGACAGCGAAGGCACCTGCATGATAAAGCACCCGATTGAATTATTCACCTCCTCCGTAAACACTTTCCCCCGCCGCCTGAAAGGAAAAGGGCCTCCCTCCCCTGAGTTATGACAGCAAACTGGTTTCAGCGCAGGCCTCTTTAGGAATAATAGGCCTTTATGGGCTAAGTTAAAGCGGAAAGAAGATTCTCTTTGACAATCCACTCACTTTCCTGCCGCCGAGCGCCGCCGCGACAGAGCGGTGCAACCTGGCGTCGACAAAAAGAGAAAAAAAAACGCCACAGGGGGAGTTCGGGGAGTAATGAAGGGGCCGTTGTGCTTACTTCATAAACTTGTCACAGCTCCTTTTCATTTTACTTCCTGAGCAAACCTGATTATTCCTAACCGACCGACGGCATATGCAGCTGCAGCACAGGTCACTTAATAAATAAATATATATATATGTATATATATATACATATATATATATATATCAGCTCAAAAAAAAAGTGCTGCAGTATTAAAAACCATAAAATATGGATGAGGCTGCTTCAGAGCTGCAGGTGTGTCAAGTGTGATTTAATATGAGGACGCAACGCGATCGGCGAGGGGGAAAAAGAGAGAGAGAGAGATCACTGAACGCGAGCGCAGGCAGACAGCGTGACCTTTGACCTGTAAGTGGCAGCCAGTCAACTAATACTGCTGAGGCTGAACCACGCTAAAATAAAAAAAATAAAAAAATAAAACAGCAGCCGCCGCCGTCACCGGGGGAGAGGGAAAGACTCTTAAATCCATCGGCTTTACTCAACGTGAAGTGTGTGCGCGTCAATCGCCGCACAATCTGCTGTGGTTTTAGGATATGAGGGTCTTAAAAAAGGAGGAAGTCGCTAACTGCACACGCTACAAGGAGGGTTGACTGAGTGTGGGTGTCTGTTTAAAGGTGCTAGCATTAGCTAGCTAGTCATACACTGTTTGATATGTGTATCATTCATTTTGTACATTTTGAACTCAGTTTGTTTACAACACAAAACAGAGGAAGTCGCTAACTGCACACGCTACAAGGAGGGTTGACTGAGTGTGGGTGTTTTAAGGTGCTAGCATTAGCGAGCTGTGTCATTAACTGTTTGATATAAGTGTATCGTTCATTTTGTAGTTTTTGAACTCAGTTTGTTTGTTTGTTTACAACGCAAAACAGAGGGAGTTCAGATTTAGGTTGGTACTTATATGAGTATATAATAAACTGTAGTATCAGTATATTCTTTATATGCACATGCCCAAGTTGACTAAGTGTGGATGTCCGTTTAAAGGTGCTAGCATTAGCAAGCTCGTCATTCACTGCTTGATATAAGTGTGTATATTTTGTCCAGTTTTAGGATATAAAGGTCATAAAAGAGGAGGAAGTCGCTAACTGCACACGCTATAAGGAGAGTTGACTGAGTGCGGATGTCTGTTTATAGGTGCTAGCATTAGCTAGCTGTGTCATGAACTGTTTGATATAAGTGTATAGTTCATTTTGTCCTGTTTTTGGATATAAGGGTCTTAAACAAGGAGGAAGTCGCTAACTGCACACACTATACGGAGGGTTGACTGAGTATGGATGTCTGTTTAAAGGTGCTAGCATTAGCTAGCTGTGTCATGAACTGTTTGATATAAGTGTGCAGATCATTTTGTCCTATTTGAACTCAGTTTGTTTGTTTCCACCACAAGAGGAAGTTCAGATTTAAGTTGGTACTTATATGATTACATAATACTGACTGAAGTATCAGTATATTCTTTAACACATGCCCAAGTTAACCGAGTGTGGATGTTTAAAGGTGCTAGCTTTACCGAGCTAGTCATACACTGTTTGATATAAGTGTATATTTTATCCTGTTTTAGGATATAAGGGTCTTAAAAACGGAGGAAGTCGCTAACTGAACACGCTATACGGAGGGGTGACCGAGTGTGGATGTCTGTTTAAAGGTGCTAGCATTAGCTAGCTGTGTCATTAACTGTTTGATAAAAGTGTATTGTTAATTTTTATAGTTTTTGAACTCAGTTTGTTTGAAAACAGAGGGAGTTCAGATTTAGGCTGGTACTTGTACGATTACATAATATTGACTTTAGTATCAGTATATGCTTTAACACATGCCCAAGTTCCGTGACGGCACACTTGGATGTTTAAAGTACTGTATAGGTGAAGGATTATCCAATTTAACACCATACTGAAAGAGTAAAATGTGATTACGACTGGTTCTACGAGCACATGCTGTATGACGCGCGTGTTCAAATAACCTGTAAATCACCTTCAGACTGGATAAATAACGGCGTTAGCGGTAGCTTTTGTGTGTGGGAAAAAAAGAGGCTTTGAATCATCACTGAGTCAACCTTTAACCTCAGGTTTCATCAGTCAGTTGACGATGATGTATTCCGTGTTCGAAAAAACGTTACACGCACTTGGTTTTAAGTGTGCGAGCGGCTTCTTTTTTTTCATTTTCGAGCTCGTTCTCGCGACTCTGCCCTCTCCGCCGGTTACAGAGCCACAGGCTAGGAAATAGGCTTTTCCTGTCATTCAGAGCAGGCTGAGCTGACAGAGCATGAAGGCAACCATAAAGCTCCAAACTGCCTCCTGATAGCGACCTGCTCGCGAGCTAATCATTACACATCTTCCCCTCTCATCTGTTCGGCAGCACTTTCTTCACTTCCTTTCTCCCGGTGAATCCCACACCGCGTCCACCCCCTCACGTCTCGTCGCGTCCCTCGTCTCTGACCCCGCTCTCTCGCTCACCTCTCTGTACCGCTTCAGCTTCTTTGTATGAAAGTGACAGTTTGTGTGTGTGTGTGTGTGTGTGTGCAGTGTGCAGAAGGGCTTTCTGCTCTGAGATCTACCTTGCATGCCCTCTAAATCTGCTGAGCTCTCACAAAAAGGAACTCTGCTTTCACTTCTCTGACGCCCCGTCCTCCACCTCCACCTCCTCCTCCTCCTCCTCCCTCTCTCTCTGAATCAGAATCTCACACAGTGGCAAAGAAAGAGTTGTAGTTCCTGACGAGTCAAAGCAGCACCTACGAGAGTGGGGGGGGGGGAGCACGGCTCGCTGCCAGCCCCCCGACGTGACGAGCAGTCACAGGCTGTATACGCTCATTTCCACCAAAAGAGACGACGGGGGGAAGCGTTTAAATCCTGCAGGTGACAGACTCGTTAATGTGCATTTCCTCCTAATAAACACTGACACGGTGATGTGCAATGATTCAACCACAACCTGCAGCAGCAGCAGCAGCAGCAGCAGCAGCAGCAGCTGCAGACAGGAGTCACCAGGCAGCAGCAGCAGCAGCAGCAGCAGCAGCAGCAGCAGCAGCAGCAGCAGCAGCAGCAGCAGGGGCACGGTTGACCCCCCGACTGCTGCCTGAGCCTCTGGTGCAAACCCACAGGTAATCGTGCAGAATTCCACTTCCTGTCGTCACCGGTAATGTCTCCCGGTGACCTCTGACTGCTCGCTGTGACCCATCACGCCCCATCAAGCTCAGCCCGGTCCTCGCAGCACGACGGCCTCCCGAAGGGCTGAGAGTGAAGATGCTTTTATGAAACATGCACTTATCTGTTAATATATCGGGGTCTTTATTTCACCGCCTCAAACTCCCGAGGTCTTCCTGCTACATTCGGTATCTACTATAATAGTCATTTCCAAACCTAACCCTTTAATTTTAACCATCAAAGGGCCAGAAAATGTTTGACAACATAACTTTCACTATCTGGTAGTTATTTACAATGAACTGCATGTTAAAATGGTGTATTAATAATTTAAATTGAAGAAAAACAAAAAAAATTGTACTGTAGTTGTACATGTTGCGTGTTAACTTTGAGATGTGAACAGTATAAAACATATTTAATGAGTTTAAGTCTTGACTAAGTATCTGCTAATAGTATTTTCCTTTAATTTTAACCATTTAATGGCCATAAAACGTCCTTTTTCCAGAATAACTTTCAATATCTGCATGTTAAATTGGTGTATTAAGAATTTAAATTGAAGAAAAACAAAAACAATTGTACTGTAGTTGTACATGTTGCGTGTTAAATTTGAACAGTATATTAACTAGGTGTTTACTAACATGCACATAAGTAGCATACTAGCCCTTTATAAGTAAATAATAAGCATGTTTTAACACCTTCTATAAGAAAAATCTGAATTCATGTCACAATGGAGGTAGAATAATAAGGTTATGTAGAATAAGACGTCAACACATGCTTAATAATTACTAATAAAGGGCTAGTATGATACTTATATATGCTAGTAAGCACCTAGTTAATATAGAAGAATATGTGTTCCTTAATCTAAACACTTTTACACAAATTAGGAGCAGCACACATATGTTTCTCTTTTGTCATCTACTCATATATTATATACGTTATATGTGTGAAACACACACACACACACACACACTCACACACAGGGCTGCAGCTGGTTGAAATGACATATTTAGGATGTGTTAATTCACTCCTCTAAGTTTCCTTATCGTGTCTGCAGCTCGGCCGTTCATTAATAGTCCTGTTTTAATTAGCTATTAGTGAACACACGCTTCCCGTGTCAGAGATATGAGCTGTGTGTGTGTGTGTGTGTGTGTGTGTGTGTGTGTGTGTGTGTGTGTGTGTGTGTGTGTGTGTGTGTGCGGACAGCTACATCCTCCCACTGTGGTGGCAGAACAATTGGCAGGGACACGCTGTTCAGCGGGGCCCCCGCCTCATTACTGGCCCACTGCTCACTTGTGAGCCGTATCATTGTACTGCAAGACAATGGCTGCCAGGGGCCCCACCCGACATGATAGCCCCCCCAACACCACCCCACCCCTCCCCTCCACACACACACACACACACATATGCACAAGTTCCAGCGATCAGCTTATAACTCCCCCCCTCCTCCCCTCCTCTGTCTGCATGGCCGCCCCGCAGTAACGCCGCACCTGATTGGCCACGGCGTGCACGCCCGACGCTGGTCAGAGAGCGAGGAGAGAGAACCGTGTGGGGGGGTGGGGGGTGGGGGGATTAGGGCTAATTAGCATGAAGAATAAAAACAAACAAACACGGATGTGGGAGCGGGGGTCAGCGAGGCAATCCCCGCCGTCTCTCTTAATTAGCATTGTTGTTTACCAAGTGACACGCTAGCTCGGCTCATGATATCTGTGCTACACGGCTACGCACGTCTGTTAGCGTCAGCGCTGTCGCAGAGTCACGTGTGTGTGTGTGTGTGTGCTACACACAGTGATGAGTCACACACATCACATACACTGTGTTAGTGTGTGTGTGTGTGTGTGTGTGTGTGTTCTGGACATGCAACTGCTTCCTGTCAGATGAAATCCATATACACTGTTAGTGCAGAGATACATGCTAGTTTGACTTTAAGGTCCTTAAGGCCACTTAAGGACACACTATAAGAGGCTTAAAATCGACAATACATGCATTAAATATATCTGTATTAAAGCTTAAATGGACATAAAAGTATGTTTCTAAGCCCGTTATGAAGTTATTAGGTGTCAAACCTGCGGCTCGCGGGTCACATTCTGGGCCTACAGTCCATTTCATGCGGCCCGACCACTTAATATCAGGTAATAATGAGTTATTTCTCTATGTTTTTTTATTGACAATTCTGTGAAATACTGTATATGAATATTGTTATTTTGATTTCATGATAGAATATTGAGATATTTTAATTTGTTGCTTCAAATCCATATAAAATACACTGTTTAGCACAGAGATACATGCTAGTTTTACTTCACTTTCAGGTCCTTAAGGCCACTTATAAGACTTTTAGCACACTTGTAAACACAATAAGTGAAATATTGATTTATTTTCATTTCTTAGCACTTTTATCATCGCTTACTAGAAACTAGAGCCTAAAAGAGGCTTAACATCAACAATACATGCATTAAATATATCTTTAATGGACATATTTATGTTTCCTAGCATGTTTTGAAGTCTTACAAGTTGTTATTAATTGTTCTACAGCTTCTTACAAGGGTCTTACCAGTTAATATCAGGTGATAATGAGTTATTTCATGTTTTTTTTATTAGGGTGCGAGGATCCTATTGTAATTCAAGGAATTATTATTATTATTTTTAGCTGCACGGAAACTCGAATTTGACCCCCTAAACATGCGTGAAAACGGACAAAAATTGCCAAACACATCAGAACTGGCGGAAAATTCAATAACATAATGGACTTGCGAAAAACCAATGCGAAATGGCTCAGTAGCACCCCCACAGGTCGGGCGCCAATGGAGCGGGCGGAAATTTAGTTGCTCCGAATTTCGCCAAATTCGGTGACACCATTGTCCGGCCCGAGACGAACAAAAAATCCTCTTGACTCCGTGACCTCAAATCAACAGGAAGTCGGCCATCTTGGATTTGGTGTCTATTTTGGCGTTTTGCTAGTTTTGATTTGTTGTTCGTTTAGTTGCTTTCAGGTGGATGGAGTTTGAAACCCCCGTGACATAATGCTACATGCTAGCACTGTAAGCAACCGACACACACACACACACACACACACATCATTTATTAAGCACTGTGGTTCTGGACTAAGACGATCTCGTAGAGTTATGAGTTTTAGTGCAGCACACGAAAAATAAAAAATAAAAATAAAAACCTTAAAATCGATCGCTGCATCGCATGTATAAACATTAGTGATGAAATGATTGATGATAGGAATTCTAAATCTCTTTGGCATCGCAGAAAAATTGCATTTGCCTTTGAGCGTCTGCCCCGTCTGCGATCCTGAAGGCCCGCCCCTGGGGGAGCTCATCGCTGCGGTGGGGGTCAGCGAAAACTGGGCCAAATCAAAGTGATTAAGGACTTGCAAATCAATAACGCCTTTATATTGGATTTACTCGCCCTCCTCGGTTTGTACTGAGTCAGCAGAAAGACGGAGGGAGTGAGGGAGGGAGGGAGGGAGGGAGGGAGACGGGCGGGCGGTTGAAATGAGATCCAAATAAACGTCGGGGAGATTGGGTCGCCGTTATAAATCTTTGACGTTCGTATCAAATCTTTGAGGGCGCGATAAAATAACTGGGTTATCTTTGCATATACGAGGAGCCAGGACGAGTTTCTGCTTCTGTTGTCACGACTGGTTCCCCAGAAATGTTACCCAGAATCCACCTGCGAGGAGTGTCGGGGCGGTTAATTTAACTTTAAATAAACGTCTAAACGTAAGAGGTTTAGAGAGTGTTGACGTTGGAGTTAGAGAGGGAAACTGATGGAGAACACAACGGATGAAAGCATGGCTTTGATTTGCGGGTTACTGCTGCGTCGCTACACTGATAATCTGGACCAAACGGATCCAAACAAATCAAATCTGTGGGGTTTTGTGATTGTAGATATGTAACTTCTAATCTAAGAGCATCTTCTAGAAGATCTATGTAGAAGAACATGACGTTTAACTGTGTGATAAATGGCGTCGTCCTGACTTAAAGTTGAAAGTTCACTCCAGAATATGCAAACAATTACAACACAGAGAGAGAGGGAGAGAGAGAATGAAGTAAACACATGTTTGTGATGTTTGTCCTCTTACCTTTAAGAGGACCCATCTTTTTGTGGATAATTTATTTAGCCGCGGTTAGTTACGGTCTTATTTCCTACAATGGAAGGACGCGAAGGTAGCGACAGCGACGGGAGCCGGGCCCCGATCTCGGGAGCAGATACCAAGGCTCCTCGCACAGCCTCAGGTGACACACACACACACACTCGCAGACGCACACACACACACTCGCAGACGCACACAGGCCTCGGCGAGGATAATGTGTACGTTTCAATCACACACACACACACACACTACAGCGTTCACCGTGAACGCCAATTAGTAAATAAATAGCTTTCTGGTGACAATTAGTTCAATTGTCTTGAATTGAGCGCACGCACACACACACACACAACGTGTCGCTGGCCCTCATCTCCATGGAGACGACATGTCCCCACCTCCACCCCCCAAACCCCCCCCCCCATCCATCCATCCATCCATCCATCCAACCAGTGTTTGTCTCACGGTAAATCTAAATTGGGCGAGCGCAGTTTAACCCCCTCACCTCCTCCTTCTCAGCCGGCTCCTAAGTCTCTGGATCTGTGCAGCAGACGATGAGGTAGGATTACAAAACAATGTGAGAGGGGAAGAAAAAGAAGTAGAAGAAGAAGAGGAGGAGGAGGAGGAGGAGGAGGAGGAGGAGGAGCTGGGGGTAAGAGAAAAGGCAGTGGAACGTGTTAGCACACAACAGATCTGGAGGTCATGGAGAGTTTTAGCTGTTTTTCCTCCTCTTAGAAAACACTGGAACATTATTTTTTGTGCATTAATCTTTGATGTAAGCTGCTGCACAACGAGGGCATATGGACATAATAATGTGTGTGTGTGTGTGTGTGTGTGTGTGTGTGGCTCTGAAGGAACCTCCAATCTGTTTACAGCTCTGATTGGAATTACACAATCAATTACCACCCCCTGCTGTGGCCCAAATGAGCCAGCCCAAAAGACAGGGGAATTGGTTAAATGTTATTGTTGGGAGGCCATTATCCAACAATCGGGGTGGTTAATGCAAGAAAATGACATTCATTAAAAGGCTCGACGGGAGGCTCCCAGGGGCCGGGCTGCAGCTGACCCTCATTCACCGCCAGCCTTTGTGGGCTCTCATCCACTGTGAGGAGGGGGGGGGGGGGGTGAGATCATGTCAAAGGCGCAAAATGCCCCCTCTTTTGTCAGCGAGTGGCCCTTAGACTTCTCTTAGCGAGCATGTGTGGGTGACGGCAAAATTACAAAAAAATACCTGAGCGACTGAACGGAGAGAATGTGTGTGAGGTGTCAGGGAAAGGATAATTACATCATTCTGTGAATTAGAGGAGCAGAGGGGGGGAGTGATGGAGTGACCCAACCCCCCCCCAACCCCCCCATGGATGCACATGTAATGCTGCCGTAATGAGGCAGCGCCAGAATCATACTCCACACACACTTAGTCCCGTAATGTATATAATCAAAGCTACAGCATAAAAAAAAAAATGCCATTCCCCAGTGTGAGTGGATATCATCTTTCAACACTGACACAGCTATGAAAAGCCAAAAGTCAGAAGTAAGCGCAGATATCACAGCCCACAGGGACGAAACTATGAGTCTGCTTTAAAGGTGCATTATGTAATAAATCTAAAGCAACTGGTCATAAAATCCTCCTAATATGTCACAGAGACTCAGGAATAATGTTCATATAACAAACTGAACTCACCAACAACAACAGTACAGACAAAATACTTGCATTAAAAAAAAAAATTTGCAGACTGCAAATCATGTTTATGTTTTGAAATCACGTTTTGGCGTCATGTGGCGCCACCTACCGCCGTCTACCAATCTTTGCGTCTCAGCTGCTGAGCAACCACGGGTTGCCAGTATCTAATGCTTTGGTTCTGCTTACACACAGGCCTGGTTTCCCAAACCAAACCTGACTCAAGCCGATTGTGTTAGCCTGTCATCTTACAGGGAAACAGGAGCCATTTCATTTATGAGAAGGCAAAAGCATTCACGACTGAAGCTGCTCGTACAGTAGCTAGCTTTGCCCAGAGAAACTCAGCAACATGAAGGCTATTTGTGTTTTTGAAGCTGTAGAGCCATGAAAGTCAAGGATATCAATGAATAAAACGTCTTTATGACGTACTAGAGGCTTAAAAATACTGAAACATTGGTTTATTGACAGTCATTTTGATGCTATACTAAGATGCTAAAAAAATTAGCACCTGAACGCTGAGTCATGCTGTTGACGCAGCATTGATCGTTCTTCTGCTGTTCTTTTGTGGAAGAACAATAATGAGAATCCTTTGGTTGAAAAGCAAGCTAATGCTTTAGTTCTGCTAACCAGGTGTTAGCTAAACACACGGGCCTGGTTTCCCAAACCGAACCTGACTCAAGCCCATTGCCGAGTTTGTGTTAGCCTGTCATCTTACAGGGAAACAGGAGACATTTAATTCATGAGAAGGGGGGAATAAAAATGCAAAAGGATTCACACTGAAGCTGCTTGTACAGTACATGTAAAACAGGCAGTGACATGACGGGGCGTTTTTTTTGCCCCAGAGAAACTCAGGAACATGAAGGTTATTTCTGTTTTTGAAGCTGTAGAACCATGAAAGTCAAGGATATTGATGAATAAAACATCTTTATGACGTACTAGAGGCTTAAAAAATACTGAAAAAAAAAGGTTTATTGACAGTCATTTTGATGCTATACTAAGATGCTAAAAAGAATTAGCACCTCAAAGCTAAAACGTTCTTGTGCAAGCTTGAATAAGAGCTTTTGTGGAAGAACAAGAATGAGAATCATTTGGTTGAAAAACAAGCTAATGCTTTAGCTCTGCTAACCAGGAGTTAGCTGAACACAAACTTAACCCGACTCAAGAGTTTGTGTTAGCCTGTCGATGACATGGTTACTGCTGTTTTTTTTTACCTGTTTACAGACATGTGGTGGGACAAATGACTGTGAATAAGCAAATAAATATATAATTAAAATGCACGGGGCTACAAACGTAAGCCAACCTCATCTAGTGACCAATTCACCCCGTTCAGTACGTTGCCATGTGCAGTTTAAGTCGAGCTACAGCTGGACGACGCCATCTAATTGGACGAGTGTCCACTAGCGTCCCGGTAAACAAACGCTAGCAGGAAATCCATTTTATTGAATGAAGTGTGTCCGCCTCTGCTTCGCTGGGGTGGAGATACTGTACGTTTCCCTTTAAGCTTGTCAGTACAAGGCGTTTTTCCGAGTTGACCGATAATTACGTAACAGACCAAAACCACGTCAGCTGGCAGCTAAGTTGGTACCGAGGTAAGCACCATTTCATGTCTTTATACCACTCATTAACTTCAAGTTTTCAAGGACTTTCCAGGACCAACTCCCTCAGGGTGGCGTCATAACAAACGAGGGCACATGGGCAACGGGACACATTTACCAACTGAACTTCATTCTTGCAACAAATTCAAGCACTTTCAATGACCCATGCCTATTTAAGGCCCTGGTATACTTCTGCGAGAAATGGAATATCCTGGTATACTCGTGTGTCGGGGGCCCTGCCGTATCCCACTTTACCATCGGGTGGCGGAACAAGTCGGGACGCAAAGGAATAGGACGCATTCCTGGCAAAGAAGAAGAGAACGATGCTGTACGGCTCTCTTGGACTCGCCTATGAGAGGCTTAAAATCTACAATACATGCATTAAATATTTGTGCTGTCAAACGTTAACGTGTCAACATTAGCGCACGTTAACGCATGACACGTTTCCATGACGACAGACCGAAAAAAGACGCGCGTGATGTTTACGTGACTCCCCGATTGTTAAAACGAGTCTCTAAAGTAACGCTAAACTTTAAAAACAGAGGCGCACATACCCAGTACACAGGTACGCTAACGTTATTTGTTAGCGCTGCTCTTTTCCTTTAATAAACAGACCGCTCCAGTTCCACTGTAGGCGCAGCTAACCGGCGCTAAAAGTTAAGCTAATGCAGCTAACGGAGCTAACTGGTAAACAGTGCCTGGACTCTGGCGTCGCGGCACGTAAACATGACGTCATCCGCGTCTTTTTCCAGTCAGTTGTCTATTATTATCTAGTATTGAATATAGCTTTATGGTAATGTGTACTTTTATAGCTTTTATATAAGCTTAAACGGACATATTTATGTTTCTAAGGATGTTTTGAAGACCTAGAAGTGGCTTATTGATTGTTAATAAAGGTGGTCTTATTTCCTACATGGATGACGCAGTTCACGTTGGGCCTTTAGGGCGATTTTCAAGAACTTTCAAGAGCCTTGAAGTTTCTTAATCAAACTCACACACTTTCAAGGAGCCGTGGGAACCCTCCAGTTTGCTCTAACGTCACTGAAATCGTCGTCTAGTATCAGTAAAACTGTTCCTCTTACATGGCCACACCTCGACTTTGATTTTGCGACCCGGACTCTCGTCTCCGAGGACGTGACGAGCGACATCCAAATTAGCGCCGATAGCTGTTACGGATAAGCAGGACCGGGAGGGGGGGGGGGGGGGGAGTTCAGATCCCAGCAGCGTGCCATGGAGGGACTCAATCAATTTCTCGCACTTGCCAGGTCTGCGGCTTATCGAGCGCACAGATTGACCACAACCTCAACACCAAACCCCCTGACCTCTGACATCTGCAGCTGCACGAAAAGAATTAAAACGAATGAATGAAAAGTGGGAACTGAAGCATTGCAAAAAAAAAAAAAAAAAAATTTGGCAAGGAAACAATTTGCAGAGATAAAGGGATCAAACATGTACTTACAAACCGATAGTTTAATGACATTTTCTGATTGCTACAGTCGCGCGGCGGCGGCGTCCCGCGTGAGCCGCGGCTCGCCGCGAGAGAGGTGAAATCATTATCACAGGCACCTGTTATGGCACAGAACAGGTGGAGCTATAGCATTTGTAATCTCACATCTCAACGGATATTATCAGAGGGTGTGTGTGTGCACGAGTGTGAGTGTGAGTGAGTGTGAGTGTGTGTGTGTGTGTGGAGACGCACACAAATTTCATCTTTGTGCCAAGACACTCTCTCTCTCACTGTGTGTGTGTGTGTGTGTGTGTGTGTGTGTGAGGTGCAGAGTTAAGCCTCTGATTGAGAAACAAGCCACAGTCGCAACATGCCTGGCTGTTTCCCACAGCATCTGTCTTGAGCAGCATGGGGCCTCTGTGCACACGGGGAGGGGAGGGGAGGGAGGGAGGAAGCCAAGGAGAGGCGGCATCCCTTCATCTCTGCTTCCTTCTCTCTCTCTCTCTCGTCTTCTCATTATTTGTGAAGCAAACCTCGAGTTGAAAAAGACTCCCTCGCTCTCTCCCCTCTCTCCTCTCTCCTCCCCTCGTCTTCCATCATCTCCGAGTCAGCGCCGGGTCACATCACAACACGACGTGCTCTGCCGTGAGTTTAACACCAGACACGCCAGCTCCCTGCTACTTCCTTTGCAAAGACACAATTTTCTTTTGAGACACACTGCGCCACACTGTCAAGAAATACTGGCGGCAGATAAAGCGGCGCGCTAGCTGAGCGGCGGAGCTGTCCTGAATGTTAGGAGGATCTCACTACCACTTAAGCTCTTTCTCTCTGCTACACTTGTGAGGAGGTGGAAGTGTATACAGGAGGAAACGCTCCGCCGAGTGTGTGTGAATACAGCGGGAGTAACACTGAAGGCTTGTTTTGCAGTCTATTCCTGTGAAAAGTCAGATTTTGACATGCTTAAGCTCCTGTAGTATAAGCGCTATAAGCAATATTAGCTATTCCAGTATTGCTGACAACAGCTCAGGCTGCTAAGCAACCCTAAAAAAACACAAAAAAAACCCCTCATTGCTGTAGATCAAAGCTATTCAACTTAAGGCCCGGGGGCCAGAACCGGCCCTTCAAGCAATTTGGACCGGCCCGCGGCCCATTAACCCATAAATAATTAATGTATTATTAAAAAGGCCAATAAAACCGTAGCTTCGCCTATTTCTGACACTTTTCTTCCCTTTTTGGCAAATACTAGTACAGCTGTAATTGTAGGTAACCTAAGTATTTTGCACTATGAGCCAACTGCAGCAATTGTACCTGAATATTATTGGTACTGTTACTTATATTTCTGCAAAAATAGCCTCTTGTGGCCATTGCACCTTAATGTTGTTTCTATTGTTTTTGTTAAAGGCGCCATATGTAAGAATGTGGCCAAAAACAGTTACTACATTCAAATTCAAAATACCGAGGTCTTTAAGGTTTCGTTTTCTGACCTAACTGGCAACCCGTGAGACTCTACTGACTGCAAGGATTGGTAGACGGCGGTAGGTGGCGCCACATGCCAAAACATGATTTGCAGTCTGCAAAAGATTTATTTTAATGGCTATACTGTTGTTGTTAGTGAGTTCAGTTTGTTATATGAACATTATTCCTGAGTCTCTGTGACATATTAGGAGGATTTTATGGCCAGTTGCTTTAGATTTATTACATAATGCACGTTTAATTTTTGTAAGAGCCAATTGTGACTGTTATACCCAAATGTTGGTGCTTTTGTTACTTACCTTTTTAGCACAAAACTAGCAGCCATTTCAATAAATAAGTGCTAATTAATTTCTGACATTTTCTATCCGTTTACTGTACATGCAAACACAAAACAGTAGCACAGGGGTCGACCGGCCCACTGGCTGGACAGTAAGTACTTATTGACCCGGAGATGAGCGTCAACGCTCGTCTGTTTTTCTAGCAATCGGGCCCCAGCGTTAATAGACATAATGTGAGACGATATCCACTGTGTTTTTTTATTATTTTATTTTATTATTATCACGCTCGCTGCAGACCTGGCTGTAATGTGTAGTATTAAAGGTGTAAAATGGAAGTCAGTTGGGGCTGCGAGATGATTGGCTCCATATGTTCGACTTGGCGCCGGTGGCAATTTCACGCACTTTACCTGCTCCAGGAATGTGAGAAGTTTAATAATAATAAGCAGTGCTTTGATTTTGAGAATGTTAAATGTGTGGATTTTGTTTTTATTTAACGGCTAATTGTTAAATAAATGGAGTTTTGATACGTGCAGACTTGACAGATGGAGGGCCGTGGCAAATCGTGCAAGACAGGATTGTTGCTTCATATATTTGGACTTTATAGTGCAGATGATAATAATAGGAAATCAGTCATGACCCAGTATGAATTCATCCATATATACAGTCAGTTAGCTTAAAGCTATCCATCAGTTAGCTTAAAGCTATCTATCTATCTATCTATCTATCTATCTATCTATCTATCTATCTATCTATCTATCTATCTATCTATCTATCTATCTATCTATCTATCTATCTATCAGTTAGCTTAAAGTTATCCAGCAGTTAGCTTAAAGTTATCCATCAGTTAGCTTATCTATCTATCTATCTATCTATCTATCTATCTATCTATCTATCTATCTATCTATCTATCTATCTATCTATCTATCTATCTATCTATCTATCTATCAGTTAGCTTAAAGTTATCCATCAGTTAGCTTAAAGCTATCCATCAGTTAGCTTAAAGCTATCTATCTATCTATCTATCTATCTATCTATCTATCTATCTATCTATCTATCTATCTATCTATCTATCTATCTATCTATCTATCTATCTATCTATCTATCTATCTATCTATCTATCAGTTAGCTTTAAGTTATCTATGTTAGCTTAAAGATATCTATGTGTTAGCTTAAAGTTATCTATCAGTTAGCTTAAAGTTATCTATGTGTTAGCTTAAAGTTATCTATCAGTTAGCTTAAAGTTATCTATCAGTTAGCTTAAAGTTATCCAGCAGTTAGCTTAAAGTTATCCATCAGTTAGCTTATCTATCTATCTATCTATCTATCTATCTATCTATCTATCTATCTATCTATCTATCTATCTATCTATCTATCTATCTATCTATCTATCTATCTATCTATCTATCTATCTATCAGTTAGCTTAAAGTTATCCATCAGTTAGCTTAAAGTTATCCATCAGTTAGCTTATCTATCTATCTATCTATCTATCTATCTATCTATCTATCTATCTATCTATCTATCTATCTATCTATCTATCTATCTATCTATCTATCTATCTATTTTAAAGTTATCCATCAGTTAGCTTAAAGTTATCTATCAGTTAGCTTAAAGTTATCCATCAGTAAGCTTAAAGTTATCCATCAGTTAGCTTAAAGCTATCCATCAGTTAGCTTAAAGCTATCTATCTATCTATCTATCTATCTATCTATCTATCTATCTATCTATCTATCTATCTATCTATCTATCTATCTATCTATCTATCTATCTATTTTAAAGTTATCCATCAGTTAGCTTAAAGTTATCTATCAGTTAGCTTAAAGTTATCCATCAGTAAGCTTAAAGTTATCCATCAGTTAGCTTAAAGCTATCCATCAGTTAGCTTAAAGCTATCTATCTATCTATCTATCTATCTATCTATCTATCTATCTATCTATCTATCTATCTATCTATCTATCTATCTATCTATCTATCTATCTATCTATCTATCTATCAAATATATCTATCTATCTCAAATCAGTTGATAGTAATGATTATTCTGAGGAATTTTGGATGATTAAATACTGAAAAACCCCAGGTATTTTTGGACAAAAATCAACAAACTTGCATTTCACCTTAAAGTGAGTATATACAATGCACATATATATATATATATATAGAGAGAGAGAGAGCCTTGTTGTTGCTTGTTGCACCAATTACTGTGATTGAATTTTCATCCCACGCTGCAGACTCTTCATAAAACCCCCTGAACGATTGTAAATCAGGTTTTATCTCTCAAGGAAAGAGTTCAACTTTAAAGAAACAACTTTACAAATCTAAAGAGGTTCCTAAGTGTTTACGAGTGAACTCGGAGCGTCCTTGAAGAGGCAGGCGAGTCTATTTATAGCCCAAGGTACGTGAGCAAAGTGGAGTTTTTCACAAAGAATCTTCAGGAAAACACGAGAGACGACGGTTGAGCTGATTTTAAAACTATTCGAGGTACAGTAGAACTGAGCTGGAAGTAAATATAATATAATATACATTATAAAAATATACAAATATAGATGTTGACTCGTTTTTGAAGCATTATCCTTTCACATTTGAGTATATAGCAATGAAAAAAAATAAAAAATGACTTACCAGAGAGAGAAATAAATCAGATTTGTATACGTTACGTTCCACTCTGAACTGAACCCTACTGAGGATAACGTATTTTGGCAAAGTAAGCGGAAGCGTTTCTTCTCTAACCTCGACACTGATTTTGTTAACCAGTTGAGCCGGACTGGGATTCGGTTCAACATGTGTGCGTTCGCGCCGTTGCCAATATTTTGCATATGTCAGCCAAAAGCCGGGCGAGCGAATCCGAAACTGAACTTTTCTGTCTTTTTAAATTATTCCCATCAATCTGCCCTCGGAGGTGAGGTCTGAAACAAAAGAGGCCATTTCATTAATGTTAAATTATTGCTTCAAAGTCAAATATGGACTCGGGAGTCAGCGGTGGAGGAAGAACTCAAGTGAAAGTAAAAATATCACAGTTTTGAAACACACACACAGCATTACTGACATGACTGAAATATTGAAAGTTGAATCATTTTCTGTCGCAGAGAGAGTCACATCGCAACGTGGAGTGGCATCATGGGAGTTGTTGTTTCTGTCAGTGCTTCATTTTCTGTTTTTATTATTCTCAGAGACAGATAAAATGTGGTAAAAACACTGAATGAAGAAGCTTCGTGCTCAAAATGAGTGTTTCTTCGATGCAGCCGGATCAATGAAAATCATTATTTGTTCAAAGAATATCAATAAAACATAACCTGGAAACTAAAACTGTTATGAAATAGATCTATCTATCTATCTATCTATCTATCTATCTATCTATCTATCTATCTATCTATCTATCTATCTATCTATCTATCTATCTATCTATCTATCTATCTATCTATCAGTTAGCTTAAAGTTATCTTTCTGTTAGCTTGACGTTATCTATCAGTTAGCTTAAAGTTTTCTTTCTATTAGCATAAAGTTATCTTTCTCTTAGCATAAAGTTATCTATCTATCTATCTATCTATCTATCTATCTATCTATCTATCTATCTATCTATCTATCTATCTATCTATCTATCTATCTATCTATCTATCTATCTATCTATCTATCTATCTATCTATCTATCAGTTATGTAAAAGTTATCTTTCTGTTATCTTGACGTTATCTATCAGTTAGCTTAAAGTTTTCTTTCTATTAGCATAAAGTTATCTTTCTATTAGCATAAAGTTATCTATCTATCTATCTATCTATCTATCTATCTATCTATCTATCTATCTATCTATCTATCTATCTATCTATCTATCTATCTATCTATCTATCTATCTATCAGTTAGCTCAAAGTTATCTATCAGTCAGCTTAAAGTTATCTATCAGTTAGCTGAAAGTTATCTATCTATCTATCTATCTATCTATCTATCTATTTATCTATCTATCTATCTATCTATCTATCTATCTATCTATCTATCTATCTATCTATCTATCTATCTATCTATCTATCTATCAGCTTAAAGTTATCCATCAGTTAGCTTATAGTTATCTATCAGTTAGCTTAAAGTTATCTATCTATCTATCTATCTATCTATCTATCTATCTATCTATCTATCTATCTATCTATCTATCTATCTATCTATCTATCTATCTATCTATCTATCTATCTATCTATATAATATGAATAGAAAATATAGTCAAGACATTGACAAGATTAGAAATAATGGATTTTTATCCAAAATATTTATTTTATTTAGAGAAACTAGCTTTTTTTGGAGAAAGCTACGATAAGAGATGCATTCAATGCTCCATCAACGTTCAACACATAGATATATACAATCTAATCTGCCCGTCTTTAACGTATAAATAGAAATACATAAATAAAGTAAACTTGTGTATTAGAACACGCTGACACAGACACTGTCACAGGTCCGTGTGAAGCTGTCTCCTCTGTCACCGTCAGCAGAGGGAAAAGCCAAGTCCAGAGGAGAGAAGAGAGAGAAAAAAGCCAAGCTCACAAACAACAGTTTGTGCTTGTGTGGAGTGAAAAAGGAGGCATATCATTAACACCAAAAGTTAGAACTCAAAAGGGGCCAATCAACACCTGTTCCCTTCTGTGATCACACTCGCACGCGGAACCGCCGTGTGTGTGTGTGTGTGTGTGCACGCGACAGAGCATCAAAAGTGACATTTAAGGCTGATTATATATATATGTGAGCGCAAAGTGAGGCAAAACAAAGCGTCTTTGCTACATCCGAGATTATCGACAGCACGTTGATCGGTAGCGGAGCCGAGGCCCTGGATGGAGCCGCGGTAAGTCGGTGAGTGCGGCGCTTCCAAGCGAGTCATCTCCACCAGTCAGCCTAGCTATCATTATCTGTTAAAGAGCCTCCGTCCCTATGGATCATCATTACGAGGCGCATTAGAAAATACTTTGATTACACTCCCCTAATCCAGCGCAGACAGCTGCAGTCCATTCACAGCTGCCTAATCTCTCTGCCACTAAATACCACCGAGACAATGGGCAACAAATGACAACTTATGTGATGAGGGAGGAGGGGACGGGGGGGGGGGGGGAGATAGGAATAAAAGGAGGGAGAAACAAAGGAAAAGAGGGAGAGGGAGAGGGAGAGCGGATTCCTCTATCAAAGAGGCCGGTGGTAAACAGTGCTGATGGCGAGCCATATCACGCCAGGAGATGGCTGATGCTTTCTGTGCAGAGAAAAGAGAAAAGACGGAGGGAATGTGAGGGGTAAAGAGTTTAGAGAAAGGAGGCTTAGGGGGAGAGATGACTGAGCTGGAGTGTGTGAAGAATCAGAGAGGAGGAGGAGGAGGTGGAGGTGGTGGAGGAGGAGGTGATATGGCAGGAGGATGACGGAGCCGCGTTTCTTTCCCCTCAGATGAAAATGTCGCTCTCTCTCTCTCTCTCTCTCCCTCTTTTTTTTTTCGGCGTCACTGAAAACAAGACGGCGAGCGCTGATGGGAGCTGCCGCAATCAAGATGAGAGGAGGAGAGAAGGAACGAAACTACTCCTCGACGGCACAAATCACCGCGGGGAGGTTATCAGGGCCGTCAGCAATCACTATAATGACAACATGGTGTGACATGATAGTTACAGCACTCAAAGAAAATCATTTGGCCAGAGCTGGTGCAGAGAGAGAGAGGAGAGAGAGAGGAGAGAGAGGAGAGAGAGGAGAGACAGACAGGTGGGCAGCTTCATAAACACTGGTCTGGCTCTGCAGGCGACCTCACGCCTGTCTGTGTGTCACGCATTACTTATGTGACCATCTATACATGTACATATACATGTACATAAACATATACATGTATATACAGTGAAAATATTGAGCTATCGAGGTAACGCCGTTATCACCATCAATGTTAAAATGTGGACGTAAAAAGGTCCAGATTTACTTCACACACTGGTACAGTGACATTAGATTGTATTAAAATGTTTGACGTTGTTATTTGTTTATAAATCGTCGACTTGGGTGAGGGGAAAAACATCGATTCGTAGACGATTCAGACGTTGGACGTGAATCCAAATTGCGATTATTTACACTACTGTTAGGGGTCACCTATATAATTTAAAAAAATGTCTTATAGGTAAAGATCTACATTTTTAACATGTGATTCCCCTTTAACAAAAAACTCTGTTTTTTTCATTAAAAGTCAGATTTTTATTCAAAATTAATAGAAAATATAGTCAAGGCATTGACAAGATGATTCAAGCTCCTCCCTCTCACATGGAACTCTATCTATCTATCTATCTATAGATGTATACATATATGTATATGTACATATATAATGTGATTGAAGAGTTGCAATATGAATAGAAAATATAGTCAAGACATTGACAAGATTAGAAATAATGATTTTCTATTCAAAATATCTATTTTATTGAGAGAAACTAGCTTCTTTTGGACAAAGCTACGCTAAGAGATGCATTCAATGCTCCATCCATGTTCAATACATAGACTTTATGACCTTTGTTCTCTGTGTTTTTTCTCTCATCATCCAATAGCCTTCTAACGCCATTAGCAAACACCTATGTACATATTCCATTAAAAACCAGACGTTTGCAGCTAGAATAGTCGTTTAACACATTAACAATGTATAGAGTGTATTTCTGATTCGTTTAATGTTATATTCATTGAAAAAAAGTGTTTTTCCTTCAAAAATAAGGACATTTAAGAAAAAAAAAATTCTCATTTGTTTTTCCTCAAAAAAAAATTTCTCCCAAAAAAATGTTTTCCCTCAAAATGTTATTTTTTTCTCAAAATGTGTTGTTTTCATAAAAAAAAGTGATACATTTTTTTAAAAAAGTACTTTTTTTCATCAAATTTTTTATTTTTTTTCTCCAAATTTGAATTTCTTTCCCCAAATGTGTTATATTCATCGAAAAAAAAACGCGATTAGCAAACACAATGTACCATTAGAACACTGGAAATGGGCCTCTATACACCTATGTACATATTCCATTAAAAACCAGATGTTTGCAGCTAGAAGAACAATGTATATAGTGTATTTATGATTCATTTAATGTTATATTCATTGAAAAAAAAAATGCTTTTCCATTCAAAATAAGGACATTTCCCAAAACTTGAGCCCAAACCTTTGAACGGTAGCGTAAATGTTAAATAAGGTAAAATAGACGGTACGAAAAAGGCGTAAGACGTGGCAGTTTCATGCAGCCGCACAGTGATGACTCCGCCTCCACAAGGTGGACGCACTGTATTGCCGTGGAAACGCAACCTAAAACCGTGCCGAGGCGAGTCGAGCTGGTACCACAGGTGGAAAAGGAGCTTAAACAAGCTGGATTTCTTTAAGAAAAGTATGTCGTTAACTAGAAACCGAGCGTGGAGCTGTGGACGAGGCGATGAGCAGTTAAGTGAATTTAGCAGATTGAAATGAAAGCGTCGCTGGGACTCATCAGGTACTGAAGATTTTGTGTGTGTGCGTGTGTGTGTGTGTGTGTGTGTGTGTGTGTGTCATGCA